>NC_133770.1:198044423-198072634 GCF_003597395.2 Chelonoidis abingdonii
CCTGACCTGGTGGCAGCCCAAATACCCAAGCTGGTAGTGAGCTTGGGGGAGTTTCAGGTAAGCCCCCAGACTTTTGGACGCAAAAGTCCAGGTTTGGGACAGGACCAGATTGTGGACGCTAAAGTTCAGGTCTGGGACTGAGAGGCTGAATTACCACACCGGCTTGGGGTCAAATTGGGTATCAAGTCTTTCTCACAAAGTATTATGCATCATATGGATTTAGCTGTATAGGGTCTGTCAAAGTCAGCATTTTCTGTGATGGCACCAGCGACATACCCAGCATGGGATATTTAGGTGGGCCCTGACTTTGGATGGGTGGGCAGGCAATTAAGGGGGGTGGGAGGGCAGAAGGGATGGGGGCCCACCTTTCCTCACACCCTGCAGCCAGCCTTATGGGGGGTAATGGATGGACCCTCTCATCAGGAGCACCCCGGGTGCATACCCAGCTCTGGGAGGAGATGTTGTTCTCTAGTGCACACAGTTTCTAGCTCCCTTCCAGGTCCCATTGCCCAACTGTGGGCCCAGCTCCCCCAGGCAGCGGGCCTATCTTTTCTGAAGTTCTCCTCTACCTCTGCCAGACACCTGCTTGCTCGCCTTCCTCCCAGTGGCAGATTAGCAACTGGGCCAACCTGGGGTCCTGGAAAAATGGATGCTCCCAGACCTGGCACTCCAGCTGGGGTGGGGTCAGGACACAGGGGCTTGTCCCACTTCACCTGCCCCTCCAGCCAGGTTGTGGGGCCTTGCTCTGCTCCACCTGTCTGGCCCCAGCAGGACTACCAGGTGGGCAGAGCAGACAAGCCCCATGTCCCGACCCTGCTCCTTGGCAGGAGCACTGGGCAGGTGGGTGAAGCATGGCAAGCGCTGGGGCCAGAGCAGAGCTAGGCTGGGCTGGAAGCTAAGTGGGTGGGCCATGGCCCATCTGTGGCTACATCCGGGGATAGTACTTCAGCCCAAATTGGGAAGTTGAGGGAATGTGTTGGGGGAACCACCCTGTACAGGCCTGAAAGGGGTTAAGGGGCCAGGGGGGAGAATAAACTCATCAAGCTGCATCTGGAGGAGGAGCCAGGGAGCAGGGAACTAACTGAAATCAGGCTTAGCTGGGCAGCAACAGGTGAGGCCTGTATAAAGCCAGGTAGCTGGTAACAAGTGGGCTGGAGAAAAATAGACATCAGTCACTTCCTGGGAAGAGGGTTTTGGGGCTAGTACACCCAGAAGGAGAAGGGGAATGTGGTAGTGTCATAAGCATAAGTCCCAATTCTGAACCTTAGTGTCCAAAATGTGGGTGCCTGCATGAACCCTCCAAGCTTAATTACCAGCTTGGATCTGATAGTGCTGCCATCAGACAGGAATCAGTGCCTGCCTCACTCTGGTCTCCCCAAACCTTCCCTGGGGGACCTCAAGACTCAGATGCCCTGAGTCTCACAACAAAGGGAAATAACCCACTTCCCTTCTCCCTCTTTACCTCCCCCCAGATTTTTCTGCCCTGGGTACACTAGGAGATTTCCCTGCTTCCATTCCTTGAAACACAAACCCAGAGAGATTAAGTCTCTCTCTCTCTCCCTCACCCAGAGGCTATGCAAATTCAAGCTTAGTCAATCTAACACAAAGGGATTTCCCTCTCCCTTCATTCCTTAGCCTTAACCAGAGAAAAACTCAAACAGGTCTTAAAAAGAAAGCTTTATATAAAAAGAAAGAAAAAGACACAAAAATGGTCTCTGTATCAAGATGACAATATACAGGGTCAATTGCTTAAAAGAAAACATAAATAAACAGCCTTATTCAAAAAGAAATACAATTTAAAACATTCCAGCAACTACACACATGTAAATACAAAAAAACCAATATAAGCCTATTGTTTTTCTACCTTTGTACTCACAACTTGGAAACAGAAGATTAGAAAAGCCTGGAGATAGAGATCACTCTCATAGCTGAGAGAGCACAGACAGAACAAAGAACCCACACCCAAAAACTTCCCTCCCTGAACTTTGAAAAATCCGGTTTCCTGAGTGGTCCTCTGGTCAGGTGTTTTGTTCCCTTTGTTAACCCTTTACAGGCAAAAGAAACATTAACCCTTAGCTATCTGTTTATGACAGGTAGGCAGCAGTCCAGGGATGGAGCAGGGAGACCTGAGAGAGGAAAGCTCAGACCTGCTGAGCTGAGGGTCTCTGGACTGGAACCTGGAGTAGAGGGCAGGCCTGGGTTCCCCTGCCAGCTACTGAGAGAGTGGTACTGTGGGGCAGTGGAAGGGAATACTGCCTAGAACTGCTGGGATGAGGGGATTTTGGCCCCTTCACCCAAGAATGGGGGAGCACTGAGTGACCTGGCTGGAGGGCTGAGTCACAAAGAGGACGCTGGGGTTCCTGGGACTGAGAGAGGGGCTGTAGACCAGAGGGAGAGGGATGGTATGTAAACTACAAAAGGGAGCCATTGACCTCAAGCACTAATCCCCAGAGTGACTAAAAGTAAGTGGTGCATCCCATGACAGGGAGAAAACACATGGAACTCCAGGTATGGATTTAGAGTCAAGCAAAGGCTTGGATCTGTTCAGGTTTACACCCGCCCTCCCCCCTCTCCCCTGGTTAGTTTGCTTATTCCTTCAAGCCATACCTCACAGCACTTTTCTTCCTTTAGACAAATCAGACCCATAGACCCCATTGATATTATTTAGCACGTGTGCTTTCCATTGCAGCACATTGCACTGACTGTGTCTTGACATTCTAAAGCCAAGTAGTTAAGGCCCTGGCCTGGGACATGGAGGAGCCAGGCTCAGGTCTGTGCTCTGGCTGAATTGGAGAGATCTGGGATGAAAAACTCTGCTCTGCTTTCACACGTGTTTTCATGGAAATGTTCAACATGTTTTGGTTTTTTTGTTCCAGTGCAGAACAGAAACAAGTGTCTAAACTTTGTAAATTGTTGAGGAATGGGCTTATTATCCTCTGGACAGCTAAAGGGTACCAGTAATGTGATCAAATGTTTATTCACTTTTATATTAGACATCTTGATGGCAAGGTGGCTACCAGTTTGGGTTTAGTCCTCTGTTTAAATGAACTTTTTTTAAAGCAAACCAGCTGTTTAAAGCTTCAAGCACACACCCTAAAGAGTCCATGCTTTTGAAGAATTCAGGTCAGACCAGTATCTGGTAGAACCTCAGTTACAAACACCTGGGGAATGGAGGTTGTTCATAACTGAAATGTTTGTAACTCTGAACAAAATATTACAGTTCTTTCAAAAGTTTACAACTGAATATTGACTTAATATAGTTTTGAAACTTTACTATGCAGAAGAAAAATGCTGTTTTTAACCACCTTAAACGAAACAAGCTCAGAAACAGTTTCCATACTTTAAATCTTTTTTCAATTTTCCCTAATTTTTTAGTAGCATATGTTTAATACAGGAATGCTTTTATTTTTATTTAATTTTTTTTGTCTGCTGCTGCTGCCTGATTGGGTACTTCTGGTTCCAGGTGAAGAGTGTGGCTGACTTGTCAGTTTGTCACTCTGTTTTCCTAACTCTGACGTTCTACTGTATATGCTGCTGAACAGAAACTTTAGCATGGCCAGAGGTGAAAGAAACTCAATAACAAAGTTTTATAAAAATACTTTTTTAATGTAGGGCCTGTCTTTACAATTTCCTTTTGGAGAAAAGGATTTTTATCTGTGTTTGGGTGTAGAACTGGGTGAGTAATGAAAAAGGTTATTCATTAAATAATCTCGTATGAAAAACTGAAAAAAATATTCAATGGATACTATTGAAGTTGAACTGGTGATCATTAAAAAGAACATATGAGTTGTGAATGTTTTCTGCTTATTTTCAGGATATGTGCTATATGGTGACACTGGACACTGAGTCAATGAAGTTCATTACATGTAGACTTGCAAGCCATACATGCATATTATAGTGTAACATGCTTCTTTCTCTAGTAAGTGGTGAGAGGCCTTTGTTTTGAATTCACTCTGGGCTAAGTTAGGCATTAGTTGTGTTTTAATTTTATTTTTCTTGGAACAAATTCTAACTTATGCTTCGTTACTTAGATTCACTTTAAAATCTATCCTTTTGAAGGTAATAAACTTGTTTTATTTTTATCTAAACCAATGTGGTGGTTGAATTTAAGTGTTTGGGAAACCCAAGTTGAGATATGCACAAATCCTGTTATTTTCTATTAATAAAAAGATGGACTTTATGAGTTTGTATTGTCCAGAAGAAAACTGGGCAGTACAATACTTACATTTCTGGGGAAAGTCTGGGACTGGTGTTGCTCTGCTGAGTAATTCAAGAGTGGCTGGTTATGTTACTCATACAATATTACCAGCAGTAACTGACATGGTGGAGATGTGTATTAGCAGACCAGGAGTGGTTGCTCTCACAACAATGCAGTGTAAAAGCACCCCACGTTATAGAACTGAGGGATACAATCTGGACCAATGAACAGGTGTATTCTAGGTATCTCACTGCACTGTCGAAGGAAGACGACTGTTGTGTGTGCTGTGATTAAAATTGTGATGCAGATGAACACTGAAGATAATTAACCTTTAGAATAATGTACCAAGGTTTGTGGTTGATTCTCCATCACTGACAATTTTAAAATCCAGATTGGATATCTTTCTAAAAGATAAGCTCCAATTCAAACAGGAATTGATTCAGGAAAATTCTCTGGCCTCTTATGGAGGTCAGACTCTATGATCAGTGGTTGCTTCTGGCTTTAGAATCTGTGCATCTATTACTGGAAGTGTGATGCATGAAAAGGGGTGTTTTTAGAAAATGAAATATAATACTGTAACGTGGTCAAATTCTTTAGAAGATGTTTTGTGCCTTTTTTATATAATGTTATCTCAGGAGTTAAAAATACCTGATTTTAACTTAACCTTGAACCGATGAAGACATTTTTTGTGTCCCTAAAATTTTAGAAAACAAATGAAAGGTGAGAAACAGAAAAGGGCATTTCAAATGACACAACTGTATTTTTGCATGATTTATTTAATACATGTGGACATACTGGTTGAATCCTTAACTGATGTAGATTGGCATCAATTTTCATGGGTAGGAATACCAGCAAGTTGTGCACATCCTGAAGCTATGCTTCATTTTATATCAACTAAAGTTCTGGCCCAATGCCTAATAACTTTAAGATAAGAGGGGTAAAATTGTGTCTTTTAAGCAAAATGAAGGGAACACGTGACGGCATAGTGCCCCGACAATGCATACCCAGTATAATGCTGTGAAAGCACTCTTGTAAATACATCCTTTGAAAAAAAGGAACAGTACGGAACTTATTTACAGGATTTGTATAGCACTTACAAAATTCATGGGCTAAAGTCAGTCCTCATGTATGTTGGTGTAATTACATTGGCATGAGATGGTGCAACTCCACTAAAGGCAATGTATCCAGACTAATTTTGTAATGAAGATACTCCTCCTGTCACCATGCCTCAGTGGGTCACAGCTGAGAATACCAAATTCAGGCTGCTGAGAAATGGGGCAGACTCATCCCAAACTGGTGGTTTATTCTATCACCACACTGGCTAACAAGAAGCTCAAAATGCAGTCTCCTTAGGCATTCCAGCCCTCGGCGCGCCACCTTGACCTAGGCTTTATGATGACTGGTTACTTGAAAACCAATTTAAGCAAATATAGATTCCTTCTAATCCAAGGGCTCAGCCACATAGCCAGGTCAATATATAACTCAGATCTTACCCACAATCACGCTGATGCCAATCCTGCAGTAACTACAAACTAAAGCAGTGGTTCTCAAACTTTTGTATGGGTGGCTCCTTTCATGCAGCAAGGCTTTGAGCATGACACCCCCCCCTTTAAAAATTAAAACCACTTTTTTTACATTTATGTAACACTTATAAATGCTGAAGGTAAAGTGGGATTTGGGGGAGAGGCTGACTGCTCATGACCCTCCACGTAATAGAAAATCATGACCCCCAGTTTGAGAATCCCTGAACTAAAGGTTTAATAAGAAAAGAGAGTTACAAATGGTTAATAGATCATATACATACAAGTGACTTTTTTTTTCCCCCAGTGTTCATAGATCAGGATCATAGCAGTGATGGAATAAACTGTACCTTGCAAAAGTCTCTAGCTGGCATTATCCAAACAATGTGTGTGGGGAGGGGGGAAATCATCAGTCCTTGTTTAGAGTTTCCTTGTTAGAAATCTAGTACAGAGAAATGAAGCAGGAAATGAAGATGAAATGGACATATCTCAGGTGCCTTTTTATATCCTCTGTCATGTGCATGGAATTTAACTGCCTCATACAAAGCTCACAGCTCAGGTGCATGGAAAATTACTGACCCAAGGTGGAATCACATGAGCATATCAGATATCCTTGCATAGCTTACTGAACGACAGCATGATCTTTGGCCCCTTGGAGTATGAGGCCTCCCCAGGAAGAACTATTTGGCGGGGAATGGGTTTCTTCTATGGCCCATTGTGGAAGCTAAGTGTCCTTGGTGCTTGGGCCAACAATGCATAGCTGTCTGGCCTGGATGTAAATTTTATCTGGGAGATGTTAGCCAGGTGTACAACATGTGTGAATTTGCCAATATTTATAACTTCAGATACAAAGATGATACATGCCTATAAACAAGGTAATCATACTTAGCAAACCATAACTTTTCTGTTGACACCCTACATGACCTACTCTGTACAAGATTTGTCGCAATTGTATAATAGTGGTAGCAATAATAATAAAAATGCTCATATTCAGTCACACAGCATCACAGCTCCTGAACAAGAATCTGTAAATACTCAGAGTGACGTGTTCTTATGCTTATAAGAAGCACACAGAATCTTTTAAAAAAGGGGATAAGGCAATACACTGCATTTATTAAGAGTACAATTTAAGCACTAAAATTAGCATATGCTTCCATTCTCTCTCTCTCTCACACACCCCCACCCACCAAAAGGTTCTGCAGCTGGATTTTATAGTTACCAGTCCTTAGTGTTGCTTGTTCAGTTCCAGTGGCCAGCTGAAACTGCACACAAGAGTGGGGAGCTGGGCCTCTGTCGAACATGTTCGAAGCTCCACTGTTGATGCAGAATGAGCCCAAAGTCCCATGGCAATACACCCTTATTTTATAGTGTTAGGTTCCTATACATATCTGTTGACCTTGCTGTGTCATACCGGAGTTGTCAATCATGAGGTATTCAAGGTTGCTCTTAATTTAGCATTATTTTGAGTTGTTATGGGGAGGATTCACAGCTGTTTATCTGTCTCTTTGGCTGAACTCCTTATCTCGTCCTTGGACTATATGCCTTTGCTTTAGGGTCGTCAATCTACCAGCTGGGTGATTGATAATAAAGCTGGTGCCTACTGACTCCTCCACTTTCTTCTCGATCATTCAACCCAGTTGTCCTTTCTCAGTTAATTACCATACGGTCTTCAGTCACACCAAACAGTAAATAGGGCAATTACAGCCATAAAACTGTTATCCTTCTAAGAACAAATGTTAACACAATCAGCAAAAAATAAACTCAGAACAATTTCTTCTTACCGCTTCAAAGCTAGCAAAATGGAGGATAATTTACTTGAGAAAATTTCTTCCTATTAGGCTTTTGGCCTACAATGTAACTGGGGAAAGAATCTTTTTCAGTGCTGGGGATTACAGTCTGCTTCATTACTAACTAGAGTCAGCCTTGAGTTGTAGGGGGCCTCCTGGGAATCCCAGTCAACCACGGACAACTTGCAGAGCCGGAAAGAGATTTAATTGTTGTATAATGTTGGATGTGGCACACACAGTGCTTTGTTGTAATCACTTAAATCCTTTAGGGAACTGAGGTTTTCACCTTTTATCATGGTGTTGGGTGGGCCAAACTCATTACTAGTTTAACTCCATTAACTTTTGTATGAACTAAGCCCCTTCTGTTCAGATAGAGCCCAAATAAAGATCTCCAGGCATGATCCTGAATGTGAATCCTATACAAAATGGCAGTGCTCGTTCAACCTTCTTGTGTGCCTCAACTTTCATTGTCTAGAGAATGAGCCAGTGATACCTTGGCATTGACATTGTACATACTCTTCCACATACTTCTTGCACAGCCAAGGACCTGGTGCACGGCACAAGTATAATGACCCATAACAAGGGACACAAAATACTGTGGCGTTCATTCTTTTAGTGCAAGTAACTTTTTTTAGTTTAGTTTTTTGATGTAAAGAAATTTCCAATGATAAATTTGGTGTCACTTCACTTTATGTGGGCTATAGATAACACTGAATTGAAATGAGTTCCTCACTGTTTTGAGGAACACTTGGAAAGTCTCCCTCAGGATGTCGTCTTTAGTTTTCCTACTTTAACTTTGCCAAATTGCAATATAGTACATATAGAATTGACTAATGTGTGTGCCATTGCTTTCTGCTGCATGGGAGTCTTAACTGCTCAGCTGCATGTTATAGACCTTATGCTACTAACAGATAATAGAAGCTCATCTTTAGTGCAAGAGGTAAGGGATGTCACTTTCTGAGCAGGAGAATCTACAGCAAGGAAAGATGATCCAGTGATTAGGGTATTACTTTTATCTTGGGAAACTTCAGTTCAACTTTCTGTTATGCCACAGACTTCTTGTGTAACCTTGGGCCAATCTCTCTGTCTCAGTTCCGCATCTGTAAAACTAGGATAATAGCACATCTCTACCTCACAGTTCTACTGAGACTAAAAACGTACAAATTGTGAAGCACTTATGTAGCCCCTATTACCATAGAATCTATTTTGGGGTATTTATACTATGTTCTATTCCCATTGCTCCCATGAAATTGAGTGGCTGTAGTGTGTAGTATAGTGACAAGTGGAAAATATTAGATGGCCCAAGATTTATGGTATAACATATACCTTGTATATGGAATTTCATTGCCCTAACTTTTGCAGAGGGAGACACTAACATTTATTACTGCTTCTGAGGACAAACAAATGGAAACTCCAAAAAAGGGAAGGTCATGCCTCATTAGACAGTTCTGGCAATTCCAAGACACACAGCTTTGAACAATATGCTGAATCATCTTCTCGAATCTATGCTGGACCAGAACAATGAAATGTCCCTCCTGAGCAGCATTAAATTGTAACAGAGTTGTAAATGTCACATTTTGTTCATCCCCTGAATCTGTCCAAGATTTACTGCACAGCCTTGCCTCAAATGCCACTTCAAGCCACAGAAGCAAAAATGAGGTTGGTTGTGGAGAGCAAGCCTGCTGTTTAGAAGCTGTAAAGGTTGGAAAGTTGTTTTTTTAATGCTAATATGTGTGCGCACAAAATTGCTTTTCTGATCTCTTTTTCTAAGATTGATATAGCTACTTCATGCAACTACATTTCTAATGGAGCTGGCATACCACACCACCCATTTGTTGGCAAGAATTCTAATATTCCATCCCATACATTCATTAAATACTTGTGTTCTATGTGTTGGCCAAGAAGTAATGTTATACTAGCCTTGCTGAATTAGCAGTGACTACTCCATAAGATGCAGAAAATGTAATGTCAAGGTGACTTCAGAGAAACAGGAAGGGTCTGAACTCTGATATTAAGGCCAGAAGGGACCATCATGGTAATCTAGTCTACCCTCTTGCATGTTGCAGGCTGTGAACTCATAAATGATCTGGAAAAAGGGGGTAAACCAATGAGATGGCAAAAGTTGCAGATCATGCAAAACTACCCAAGATATTTAAGTCCAAAGCAAACTGAGAAGAGCTACAAAGGGATCTCAGAAAACTGGGTGACAGGCAACAAAATGGCAGATGAAATTCAGCGTTCATAAATGCAAAGTAATGCACATTGAAAAACAAAATCCTAAGTATACATATAAAATGATGGGGTCTAAATCAGCTGTTACCACTTAAGAAAGAGATTTGGAGTCATTGGGTGGATGTTTTTACTGAACTTTCCACAATGTGCAGTGGCAGTCTGTCATGGTATAATTTCCCCACTCTGAACCTTGGCGTCCAAAAGATGGGGTACCGACATGAATTCCTCTAAGCTCAATTACCAGCTTAGAACCTGTAGCGCTGCCACCAACCAGAAATTCCAGTGCCTGGTATACTCTGGTCCCCCCCAAAACTTTGCCCGGGGAACCCCAAGACCCAGACCCTCTGGATCTTAACACAAGGAAAGTAAACCCTTTCCCCCACCATTGCCTCTCCCAGGCTTCCCCTCTCTGGGTTTGTCATAAGTAGATAGGTAAGGGTTAATTTTCTTTGCCTGTAAAGGGTGAACAAAGGGAACCAAACACCTGACCAGAGGACCAATCAGAGAACTGGATTTTTACAGAAGAGAGATCAAAACATACAGGTTCTAACAGAAACTTTTAATTAAGAGAGAAAACAGTAAAAATTATCTTTGGTAATTAAAAATGGAAATAGGTACTGGGCTTTCAGCTTAGAGACTGAATACCCTCGCCGCCCTAATTTGCGATACAAATAAAAATCCTTTCAGTCAAAATACAGATTTGAACTCCTTGGATACCAAATGCACATTTGCAAATAAAGAAAACAACAAACCTAACTCGCAACATCTACCTAAGTACACCCCACTACGGGAATCTATAATGAACCTGAATCCAGGGAGACTGAGAAAACCTGGTGCATGTCTGGTGCCTCTGACCCCGCAAGTGAACACCAACAAATTTCACTGGGGGGGGGGTGAAAATCTCTTTATATTAGCTTTAGAACTAGATTTGAATGCATCGCCTCAGGGGGAGGGTGATTCCCTCTTTGTTTGCCTTCAAGGAAGTTAAGTACTGCAATCGCCCAGGCTCACCCAGGGAAAAGGGAGGGGAAGCGGGGGAGCAGATAACGAGGAGACAAGGGGGAGAGAGCTTGTTTTTTCCCGTATTGAGATAGGGAGACCCAGGTTCTGGTCTCTGGGGGTTCCCCCAGGGAAAGGTTGGGGTGACTCGGGGTAACTAGGAACCCTAAATAGTCCTAGTTGGTGGCAGCGAGATAAAATCCAAGCTGGGTATAAGCTTGGGGGAGATTCACAGTAAACACCGACTGGCCACCGGATGATGTGAATCATAACTCTAAGTCCAGATTGAGACCAGACGTTTATTACAGGGTTACCCTGGAAGAATGGTACGTAATGTCATTCACTCTTTGAATCACAAAACCGAGAGAAATTTCACTTTCTCTCCTCACTTCTGGCCTCTTCCCCTCCCCAGACTCTTCCCTGAGAGAGAAAAGTAATCCTGGGTACAGAGGAAATTAGTCCTTTCTCTCCCCCTCTCCCCTCCTTTCTCCACCATTCCCTGGTGAGAGTCCAGACTCCAGTCCCTTGGGGTCCTCACACCAGAATACAAAAACAATCATGTTTCTTGAAACAAGAAAAACTTTTAAATTAAAGAGAGAAAGACAGCAAACTAATTATCTTTGTAAATTAAACTGGAATTAGGGGTTACAGGGGTTTTTCCCAGTTATATGGTAGAAAAAAAACGTGGAATACACCTCACTGCCAGCCTAGTATTTCGAGTAACAAATTAATATCCTGTTCAGCAAATACAGAGATTTGAACCTCCTTGAACACAGATCACATTTGCAAATATAGAAAAGACGAGACACAGTAAACTTAACTGCGCATCTACCTAGAACTTACTATCTCGGAAATCTAATAGACCTGAATCAGGGAGACCTCGGAGAGGAATACCTGGTGAGCATGTCTCGGTGCCCTCGATGAGCCCCCAGACGTGAAACAACCAACCAAATTCTAACATCCAGCACACACAGTAACAGCACACACAGAAACTTCCCTCCCTCAAGATTTGAAAGTATCCTGTCCCCTGATTGGTCCTCTGGTCAGGTGACAGCCAGGCTTACTGAACTTGTTAACCCTTTGCAGTCAAAGAGATATAAAGTACTTCTGTTCTATTAACTCTTACTATCTGTTTGACACAGTCCAAAAAAGCCAACAGAATGTTGGGTATCATTAAGAAAGGGATAGATAGGAAGACAGAAAATATAATATTGCCTCCATATAAGTCTGTGGTATGTCCACATCTTGAGTACTCCATGCAGATGTAGTTACCCCACCTTAAAAAAGATACATTGGAATTGGAAAAGGTTCACGAAAGGGCACCAGAAATAATTAGGGGTATGGAACAGCTGCCGTATGAGGAGAGATTAATAAGACTGGGACTTTTCAGCTTGGAAAAGACACAACAAAGGGAGGATATGATTGAGGTCTATAAAATCATGACAGGCATGGAGACACTAAATAAGGAAGTGTTATTTACTACTTCTCATAACACAAGAACTAGGCGCCACCAAATGAAATTAATAGGCAGCAGGTTTAAAACAAAAAGAAGTATTTTTTTTCACACAATTCACAGTTAACCTGTAGAACTCCTTGCCAGAGGATTTTGTGAAGGCCAAGACTATAACATGGTTCAAAAAAGAACTAGATGTTCACTGATGGACTAGTCCTCCATGAATTTATTACCCAAGATGGGCAGCGATGGTGTCCCTAGCCTCTGTTTGTCAAAAGCTGGGAATGAGCACCAGGGAAAGGATCACTTGATGATTACCTGTTCTGTTCATTCCGTCTGAAGCACCTGGCATTGGCCACTGTTGGCAAACAGAATATTGGGCTAGATGGACCTTTGGTCTGACCCAGTATGGTGGTTCTTATGTTAACCTTGCCCGTGCACTCCTGTAATAGACTCTTAACCTCTGGCTGAGTTACTGAAGTCCTTAAATCTTGATTTAAAGACTTTAAGTTGCAGAGAATCCACCTTTTACTCTAGTGTAAACCTGGAAGTGACCTATGCCCCATGCTGTATAGCAGTGTTTCCCAAACTTGGGATGCCGCTTGTGTAGGGAAAGCAGTTGGTGGGCCGGGCTGGTTTGTTTACCTCTGCATCTACAGGTCTGGCCGATTGCGGCTCCCACTGGCAGTGGTTCGCTGCTCCAGGCGAATGGGAGCTGCTGGAAGTGGCACGGGCCAAGGGACATACTGGCTGCCACTTCCAGCAGCTCCCATTGGCCTGGAGCAGCGAACCGCAGCCACTGACAGCCATGATCGGCCAAACTTGTGGATATGCTGGTAAAGAAACCGGCCTGGTCCACCAGGGGCTTTCCGTACACAGGCGATGTCCCAAGTTTGGAAAACACTGCCATAGAAGAAGGCAACCCCCTCCTGCCCAGGCTCCCTGCCTATCTGACCTGTGGGAAAATTCCTTCCCTACCCCAAATATGGTGATCATGTGAACCTTGAGCACATGAGTGAGATCCACCAGCCAGACACTTGAAAGAATTATCTGTAGTCAGAGCCCTCCACATTTAGTGTCCCATCATGGCAATATGTGATATTTGCTGCTAGCAGTCACAGATTAGCTACATGCCATTGTAGACAGTCTCATCATACCATTCCTTCCTTAAATTTATCAAGCTCAGTCTTGAAGCCATTTTCTTATTGTTGCCCCCACTACTCCCTTGGAAGGCTATTCCAGAACTTCACTCCTCTAATGGTTAGAAACTTTCATCTAATTTCAAGCTGTAGTAAACGTCTGTCTCAAATCTGGACTTAGAGTTCAACATCTGAGTGTTTACTGTGAACCTCCCCCAAGCTTATACCCAGCTTGGATCTTATCTCGCTGCCCCCCAACAGGAAACATGCGTCTGCCTCGCTCTCCACAGACTTTCCCTGGAGAAACCCCCCCAAGACCCAGACCCCCTGGGTCTCCTATCTCACGCCCCGTCCCCTCCTTCCGGTGAGCTGGGCGATGCTTATATCTTCACTCCTTATACAACAAGAGGGCAACTAGCTTCCCCGCCCGAGGCTATGCTTCACCTAGTTCAGCTCACCAAGAGATTCCCCCTCCCTTTGTCCTGTAAGCCTTTCCGCCCTGGCACAACTGGAAGTAAACACAAGTTTGGGCCTTTTCCCTCCCCCTCTGCTGTCACCGAATAACAGAGCTCTGGCACAGAGATTCCTCTCCCTCTGCCTCAACTAGAAAAGAACTTCCACAACGTTAAAAAGAACTTTATAACAAAGAAAATCAAAATATAATACTGCAATTAAGAGATCAATCAGGCTCTTGATCTATAAGAACATATGAATAATCAGTCTGATTAAAGAATAGCCCAGATTAAACCAGTCCAGCACAGTACAACACACATGTAAGTACAAATCAAAAGAATTCACAGCCGATTACTTTGTTTCCTTTTGTACGTCAAGTGTTTAAGGAGAAATACTTTGAAAGAAGATGGAGTTAGAAGAAAAGCTTGTTTACTCACAGCCGAGGAAAACAAAAAAAAGACCCCGAGTTTCCAGTCCCCTCCCAGACTTTAAAAAAAATCCAGGTCTCTGATTGGTCCTCTGGTCAGGTGTTTGGTTCCCCCTTTACAGGTAAAAGAAAATTAACCCTTACCTATCTACTTATGACACAAGCCTAGACTTGTTGATGGCCAGTTTGTATCCATTTGTTCTTGTGTCCACATTGGCGCTTAACTTAAATAACTCCTCCCATCTCCCTGATGTTTATCCCTCTGATGTGTTGTATAGAGAACAATCAGTTCTTCCCTCAGTCTTCTTTTGGTTACATTGAAAAAGCCATGCTCTTTGAGTCTCCTCTCATAAGGTAGGGTCTTCCATTACTCTGATCATCCTAGTAGCCTTTCTCTGCACCTGTTCCAAATTGAATGAATCTTTCTTAAACAAGGGATACCAGAATTGCACACAGTATTCCAGATGAGGCCTCACAAATGCCTAGTAAAATAATATTAACACTTCCCTGTCTCTACTGGAAATACCTTGCCTGGTGCATCCTCAGATTCCATTAGCCTTTCCCTGGCTGTATCACATTGGCGGCTTATAGTGTGATCAACCAATACACCCAGGTCTTTCTACTCCTCTGTCGCTTCCAACTGATAGTCCCAAAGTGCGTGACCTTGCACTTTACACTATTAAATTTCATCTCATTTCTATTATTCCAGTTTTCAAGATCATCCATATCTTCTTGTATGATATTTAAGTCCTCCTTATTATTCACAATACCTCTGAACTTTGCAAATGACAAACTTTATTAGTACACCCCCACTTTTTGTGCCAAGATTATTAATGAAAATGTGAAACAAGATTGGTCCCAAGACTGATCCTTGAGGAATTCCACTAGTGAGCTTCCCCCAGCCTGACAGTTCACCTCTTAATGTGACCCCCTGTAGACTCCCCTTTATCCAATTCCTTTGCCATCTTTTAATATTTATATTAATCTCCATCTTCTCCAATTTAATTAGTTTCCAAATAGAACTGAATCAAATGCCTTGCTGTAGAACTAATCTACCTGGACTTCAGTATTTCCTTTGTTTAAAATGTCCATTATCTTCTCAAAGAAAGAGATCAGGTTGTCTGGCATGATCTACCTTTTGTAAAACCATGTTGTATTTTACTCCTAATTACTGTTTACCTCTCATGTCCTTAACTACTTTATTTCAAAATTTGTTCCAAGACCTTGCATGAAATTAAGGTCAAACTAACAGGCCTGTAGTTTTCCAGATCACTTTTTTTCCTTTTTTAAAATTTGATATTATATTAGCAATTCTCCAGTCATAGGGTATGATCTTGAGTTTACAGATTCATTAAAAATCCTTGCTATTGGGCTTGCAATTTCATGTGCCTCTTCCTTTTAATATTCTTGGATGGAGATTATCTGTGGCCCCCAATGTAGTCCCACTAACCTGTTTGTTTGACTTGCATCATGGATGTGATAATTCCTACTTCTAAATCCTCGTTTCTGTTAGCTACCCTGCCGCTATCACTAAGCTCCTCCTCCTGTCTACCACTGTCTTCTGCGATCAAAGTTACTTGATGGCCAGATTCTTCTTTCACAAGTGTGACACAGACATCCCTTGGTAAAGGGTCCTCTGTTCTTCACAAACAACTCTCACTTCAGACCTGATAAATTCATGACTGCAAGCAAATGTCTTGCAGGATAGCTATTTATAATAATGTGAGGTAGCTACAGAAAGCTTATTACTTGTCTAGATTCATAATCCTTATGAGGTGTATGTATGGATAATTAATAATATATTTATATTGAAAGTATGCTTTATGGACTTGGGTTAAAAAATAAAGATTAGTTCCCAGGATGTCTCTGTAATGGCCCATTTGGGCAAAAGAGAGTTCCCACCCTGTCCTGTCTGGCCAGTGATGCAATGGAAAACTCAATTGTTGAGCCTTGTGCACTACTAAGATTTTGAATGGGAAGCCATCAGAGACAACACCAAACAGTTGAAACAACTTAAAGGTTTTTTTTTTTTAAAAAAAAATCTTTACAAGACAGCGGCTTCACCCTATCTATGAACAGAAATGAGACAGTTCTCAATATTCATGTGAGGAAGGACACCCTGCATCCATGCACTCAAGAAATCCCTTGGAGAGCAAGGCCACTTTCATTAATGTTTTGGATCCTGGTTATTGAGAAACGAACTAGTTCTGTAATAGACTGAGTTGGATGGGTGGGTGGGAACCTACTTTGTTCGATAGGAAAACTAACTATTCATAAATATAGACTCAAGTTCATGTTTAATGATTTTGTTTTGTATTGTAACCACTTGTTTCCATCTCTCTTCTAGTTAAATCTTTATTCTTACTCTTAAAATCTTCCTTTGTCTTACTATAAGCATTCCAAGTGCAATGTGGCTTATAGGAACGGCAGTGTAAGGTAACAATGGTAAACTGAGGTACACTGTACCTTTGTGTCCAGTGCGGCTGGAATTTCTGAGAGTAGCTAGTGCCAGGATCTGTATATCATGGGAAAAATTTAAAGGGATTTGGGGTGAGCCTGCCAGGCAGAGATGTGGCTGGCATAGCCCAGGGGAGAGAACTGACAGACTGGTGGTTTCACGGAGCTGACAGAGCACCACAAGGAAGACCCCCTCTCACTGGAGATAGGAGGTAACAGGGTAACTCTCAGTCCTGAGTATCCCATAAAACCCCACTCAAGCTCATATTTCTCCACTGTTTGATATAAAAATCAAGAGTAATTCCATATTTAAAAAAAAACAATGTAAACAAGAGGAGAATCAGGCATCAAATCTCCATGTCTCAGTCTATTCCCCTTTAACAATGGGCATAATATCAGCCAACCCTGAGTGACAAATTGTCAAGCATTTTAGGTTTAAAATAAAGTTGTCATGCTTACTCTAGATACAGATTGATGTGTCCTAGAAACTTACTTAGTAAAGCCTCAGAATTAGCAGTGTGCTTTTGTTTTTCATTTTTAATGATAGCTTAAAGTTTTTTCATTTGTCTCTAAATGATATGAAAGCTTATTGAGCTAATAGTGGATGTCCCATATTTTTAAAAATATGCCTCCAAATTACTGGAGAGGGGGAGTCTGTGTGTGTGTACATGCACCAGTTTGCATAGTCATATTTGCATATGTGCAGCCCTAAACTGCATTCATGCATTGACCACTTTTTCAAAAAGAACTTGGACACACATAAAGTGCATGGGTTCTATTGAGTATAGTATTATGAAATGTGGGCCCATGCTCTTCTGCCATTTAGTCGTCTTGCAGAGCTGTGAAATGATTTTTTGTCCAAAGGCTGAACTTTTTTTAAATTTTTTTTTTTAGTCTATCTCTTGAGAAGGAGAATAAATAAAAAAGAAGAAAGGAGGCTGAGGGGGGACTGGAGTCAATTCAGTTGAAGAGAACAATTCAATCAATGATTTTTAGGCTTCTTGCTGAGTAGCAAGTCTGACTTTGCCAACAGAACCTTTGATTAACTTCATCAATGCTTTCCATCAGTCTGTCTGAGTTTTATTAGAAGAAATTTTGTCAGACCCCTGATAGCCAATCCGTATGGTATGCCCCACACCTAATGTGTATTATAGCCAGCATCTGGGCAGTTGTTAACCGAATATTGTATTTCCCACATTTCTGTTCCCTCTGCTCACTTAAGTAGATAACTATATAATATAGATATAGATCACTATATCCCACAATACTCTGCAATGCTAAAGGTAGCATTTGGCATTAGTGAGTATAATACCTTGCAAAGGCAAGATAGATTTGTTCTGTGTTCTACTACAGGTTGGAAGGTACCTTCACAGGCAACTGATTTGGAACGTAGTATCCAAAACAGTGATAAATAGATATACCATATTACCAGGAAAAACAAGGTAAAAAACTGATTGGTGAATTTTAGTCGTGAGTGACATACAGTGCTTTTTGAACTTGTAAACAGGTCTGGCATAAATAGACGTAATTTTAGGGGTGTATTTTTGAAGCGCGTCTATTGTGTAAGGTGAACATGCAGCAAGATAGGAACTGCTTCCCAAAAGGAAAGGTACGTGTGCTCCTTTTTGTATTGTACTGTTTTTTGTCTTAGACAATACATTAACTAAGCTTGGTTATTTGGTCTCTAACATTGTTAATATTGAACTGCAAGTGTAGTCAATCAGCTATATGTTTTAATTAAAACTGAAAGGTACATTCACTACAAATCACATTGTGTCCTCTGCTGCGCCCCCATAGCTCCTGTTGCCTTAAGTGGGAGATGTGGGTTTGTCGTGGTGGGAAAAACTTAGCCTCATATGAACCCTTATGAATAACATATACCTTCCTTCCATTAATTGGTTTAAACCAATGTTCACTTGTAATTGCCTGACTTAACCCCCTTCCCCAGTAAATTTGCCAGTAAGAGTTAACTTGTATAAAAATCCTGAACTTGCTATCTTTTCTTTTATTCCCTTTCTTCTTTCCCCACAATCTCCTTCTTGCCATTGCTAGTACATTTTATACTTTATATGGAGGCTGGGACAAGGAAAGCTGTGTGTGTGTATGGAGAAGAGGAAATTCCCCCAATATTGCCACACATTCTGATTGATTAGTAAACAGAGGCTCCAGCCCTACTGGAAAGGCTAGTTATAGAGCATAGAAATGGATTTTTGCTGCATGAATCTTTTGAAAATCTTGTGGTACTTCCCTGTTGACAACAGAGCCTGCTCTCAAAAGTTTTGTCCTTATAATTAGTCAGATAACTAAAGTTCTTGTACTTACACATGACATCCCTTAGGGGAAAGGGTTATTTCAGTGTCTCAGAGCTTGTTGACAAAACTCGGCTCATTCAAAGCCACATGGGACTTTTCAGCTAGTGTAACTGTCTCTCGCTGAAGCTGAACCTCTGCATTCGGTACTCTTTATTTTTGTTGGAAGGAAAATCTATATTATTAACCTATTTCAAGCAACTCCTAGAGAATTCAGGCTTCTTAATTTTAACTCTGTCCTCTTGTACGTGTCTATTACAGGCCTTGTGCAGCAGAAGAGCAGCCGACTCCCATGCTGTTGCCTGACACTCGAGTTCCATTAGGCTGTCTGGCTTTCTCTCATTCAGAGTGAATGCTACACTCCTAGAAATGGCCAAGTAATGCTGATGCTGGTGTTAGGTGGCATCCTATGGCTAGCAGCTGGAATATACTCAGCATGCAGAGTACTGGTATCTCTTTTAACTTACTCCTAATTAAAAGATGTTATTTCCTCACTGATAAGATTTTAAAATCAAGTTCCTGACTCCTCTCTCTAAATTTCCCATAACACTTTTTGCAAGAGATGGAGTCTTATGCTGAGGTCTGTACCAAACCATAGGTGGGAAATGTTGTCCTGCCTAATTGAAATCCATTTAAACATGGTGGATTTATTTACCACTGAAATTCAGCCACCTATGGAGAGGAATATGGCAGGAGTTTAGAAATCACACTGAACAGTTTGGTGGCACCTTAAAGACTAACAGATTTATTTGAGCATAAGCTTTCATGGATAAAAAACCCCACTTCTTCAGATGCGTGGAGTGAAAATTACAGATACAGGCATAAATATACTGGCACATGAAGAGAAGGGAGATACAGGCCAGTCCTTACTTACAGACAGGCCCCCCAACCTGAAGCAAATCCTCATCAGCAACTACCCACCACACCACAGAAACACTAACCCAGGAACCAATCCCTGTAACAAATCCCATTGCCTACTCTGTCCCCATATTGACTCTAGAGACAGCATCAGAGGACCCAACCACATTAGCCACACCATCAGGGGCTCATTCACCTGCACATCTACTAATGTGATATATGCCATCATGTGCCAGCAATGGCCAAACTGGACAGTCTCTACATAAAATAATAAATGGACACAAATCAGACATCTCTGGAATGGTAACATACAAAAGCCAGTAGGAGAACACTTCAATCTCCCTGGACACTCAATAACAGATTTAAAAGTAACCATCCTTCAACAAAAAACTTCAAAAACAGATTTCAAAGAGAAACTGCAGAGCTACAATTCATTTGAAAATTTAACACCATTTATTTGGTCTTGAATAGGGAGTGGGAGTGGCTGGCTCACTACAAAAGCAATTTTCCCTCTCTTGGTATTGACACCTCCTCATCAATTGAGTGTGGACCACATCGACCCTGATTGAATTGGCTTTGTCAGCACTGGTTCTTCACGTGTAAGGTAACTCCCTTCTCTTCATGTGCCAGTATATTTATGCCTGTATCTGTAATTTTCATTCTATGCATCTGACGAAGTGGCTTTTAAACCCACAAAAGCTTATGCCCAAATAAATCCAGGTCAGCCCAGAGGTGGGGGCAAGAGGGGCAATTTGCCCCAGGCCCCGGGCTCCGCAGGGGCCCCCACGAGTTTTTTGGGGACCCTGGAGTGGGGTCCTTCACTTGCTGCGGGGGGCCTGGAAAACTCTTGCAGGGCCGGGCCCCGGAGCTTCTTCTGTGCCTGGTCTTTGCGAGCGGGGGGGTCCTTCCGCTCTGGGACGGAAGGACTCTCTGCCAGCAAATTACCGCTGAAGCGGGACCTGCCGCTGAAGTACAACCCAGTCTTTGGCAGTAATTGGGCGGCAGGGGGCCCTTCCGTTCCGAGACCCACCGCCGAAGTGCCCCGAAGACTCGTGGCAGGGGTCCCCTGCCACCGAATTACTGCCGAAGAGCGGGCTGCACTTCGGCCGCGGCTCCCGCTTCGGAGGTAATTCGCCGGCGGGGAGCCCCCACCGCGGGTCTTCGGGGCACTTCGGCGGTGGGTCCCAGAATGGAAGGGCCCCCCGTCGCTGAACAGGGCCGGCTCTAGACATTTTACTGTGTGTGGGGCATCCTGCCGCTTGCCGGTCCCGCGGCTCCGGTAGACCTCCTGCAGGCGTGCCTGCGGATGCTCCACCAGAGCCGCGGGACCAGCGGACCCTCCGCAGGCACGCCTGCGGGAGGTCCACCAGAGCCGCCTGCCGCTGATGGCCCCAGGCCCCTGGAATCCTCTGGGCGGCCCTGAATAAATCTGGTAGTCTTTAAAGTGCCACTAGACCCCTTGTTGCTTTTGTGGATACAGACTAGCAGGGCTACACCTCTGATATTGAACAGTTTGTATGCTGCTAAACACCTGCTGTGTTCCTATCCATAACTGGCTGCATTTTAATGATGGGTAAAGTGTGTGTGTGTGTGAGTGTGTGTGTGTGAGATTTTTATGCCTGTGTCTAGACAATTTAATATAGACTTGTGGTTTATAATATGCTTGTGGATCCTTGGAATTAAAGATCTATTAATATACTGGTAAGTTATTATCCAATGGAACAGCTATTACCCATTTTGCCAAGAGATGACAGTGCTTGGCTTGTGATTCATTTGTCTTGTCTTACTGTTTTTGTGCTTTGTCAATTTCTTCCTTCAAACAGAAGGCACCAGCATTTTCAAATCTACACTATTAGGAATACTATCAATCTTCATTCGGTCACACTTTAAGATTATCTTGATGCTTAGTGAAGATGCAGCTCTTCTTACTGTGGGATCTAAATAAATGAACAGGGCTGTCGTTACTTTGGCATGGCAGGTGTGCTGTACTGTACATCACAAAATATTGCTCCAGGTAAATTCAACAACAAAACTGAACTAACACCGTATGAATGACAGAAGACTGTAGAGTAGCAACTTGGCATTAAACTTTTTCCCCAGAGAAATCTCATCCTCCAGTAGCTTAAGTAATGTTAATTAGTAGAGCAGTCAAGCAATTTAAAAACTGTGATTGTGTGATTAATCACGTGATTAAGCAATAATAAAATACCATTTATTGAAATATTTTTGGATGTTTTCTACATTTTCAAATATATTGATTTCAGGTACAACACAGAATACAAAGTGTGCAGTGCTCGCTTTGTATTTTTCATTACAAATATTTGCACTGTAAAAAACAATAGTATTTTAGTAATAATAGTACTAATACAAGTACTGTAGTGCAATCTCTTTGTAATTTCAACTTTTATGATAAACATAGAACTATGTACAAAAAACTGCATTCAAAACCAAAACAATATAAAACTTCAGAGCCTACAAGTCCACTCAGTCCTACTTCTTATTCAGCCAATCGTTTCTTATTTACAATGTCACCAGAAAGTGAGAACAGGCATTTGCATGGTACTTTTGTAGCCAGCATTGCAAGATATGCTAAACATTCATATGATCCTTCATACGTCAACCACCATTCCAAAGGACATGTGTCCATGTTGATGACAGGTTCTGCTCGATAACGATCCAAAGCAGTGTGACTGACGCATGTTGATTTTCATCATCTGAGTCAGATGCTACCTGCTGAAGGTTGATTTTCCTTTTTGGTGATTCAGGTTCTGTAGTTTCTGCATCAGACTGTTGCTCTTTTAAGACTTCTGAAAGCCTGCTCCACACTCAGTCCCAATCAGATTTTGGAAGGCATGTCAGAATCTTAAAGACAGAGGGCTAAACGGTCCCAAATCAGGGACATCATGGTAGGCTGGTCCCCTATCTGAAATTCTGGGAGTGACTCCTGTGGCCCAGGAGTACAATGGGAGCATGGCTGATGCCCTGTCCTAAGGTTGGAGGCAGTGAATGCTGCTATCAGTCATGGGGCGAGCTCTGCTGATTAGCTCTACTCTGTGTGTTCTGTGCCAAAGGGGCAGGAGCATGCTAAAGGACTGCTTCTGTGATTGGTTAGGTGAGGGACACACAAAGGGTGGAAAGTTCTTTAAGCCTTTCCCTGCATTGTGCATCCGTGCAGGGGGCACATCAGTCTTGCCCAAAGAATCTTAACATGCTGAGCTGCCAACATAACTAACATACGGTATGTCCCACAAAATAGGCTCCACGGTCCTCTTTAAAATATTGGGTTAAGCATAGATTTTCAGCCTGTAATCTGAATCCTAGTTTGAGTGACTTTTAAAATTACCATAATTACTGCTGCTGCCTGGGCCTGGGAAGTTGGCTATAGATCATCTGATAGAATGCCTGCTGGTTAGAACTACCGTTGGTAATGGCTTTTTAAACAAGGGAGGGGAGAATGTAGGATAAGAAGGTGGAGCAAGCAGGCAACATAGGCAAGAGGAGTGAGCAATAACACTATATAACACTTTCAGCAATGACCGAGTACTCACACTTGGCTTAGTAATTCAGTCAGGGCACAGGAGAATTTTTACACTGAGAATTCTTTAAAGATGGCAGCAATTGAACAGTTATCACTGAAACATATATCATGTGGCCCAGTGAGAACCCAGGCAGTTACTACTGTACTACGATAGTCCCACTGAAAAATACTTGCCTGCGAGAGTGTTTTTGCTTTAACTGAAAAAGATGGTTAATAGTCTAGGTTCTATTGGTTGAACATCGATCTATGCGTAGCTATGTCTGTGGGGAGAAGCCAAAGTGAGCGATCAGATCTACACGAGTGCAACTCCTTTTTGACATATTTATTACCTTATTACCATAGCATCTACTCCCCAGTCATAGACCATAGATGAAGTACAAACATGCATGCATCTTCTTTGCAATAATTGCACAATGTATCCATAGCATAGTAATAGGTACTATATACGGGTGCAGGGGACTGGACTAGATGATCTCTTGAGATTCCTTCCCGTCCTATGATTCTATATGTAAAACTAGTACTGAGTGAGAATAATTTTAGCACAAAGTGGCAAAGCACTTTGACACAACTTCACAAGAAAATGTGGTGCACTTTTTTCTCTTTTGCTGGTTTGTATTCCTTTTCCGCAGAATCTCAATGAAACAGGCTTTTATTTATTTATTTTTATTAGGGGGGGCGGTAAAATTCCACATGTAAGAGCTACACCTATTGCCTTTGTGGATTTAGGGAGGGGGAGAGACCTAGAACTCTCTGTTTATCACATCAATCACTAAATACCTTTTAAAAAGAACATTAAAGCCCCAATCCTGCAAACAACCTTGTGAGTGGCCCCTGGTGCCAGTATGAGCCCCACTGCAGGTGCAGAGTAGGGGCAGAGATCAGTCTACACTATTGCTCTTTGCAGAAGTGGGGCACTGAATTCCCAAAGTGTCAGAATTGCCTCTGCAACCTTGCCTGCCTGCAAATAAGTTAACACATCTTCAATTAAGTGATACAGTACATACTTTCCCCTGAAGCCCTTCCTCATCTAGTGTGCAAACTGGACTGTGTGTAGTGAATGAGGAAGAGTGGTGAGAGAAACCATTTTGAACAAAGACTGTAGATTGGTTTTATAGACTAGTACATGTGTTTTCACTTTCATTTGCTTGTAACCCTTTCTAACTCTGTTCCTCTGAATGGCATCACTTCACTTATGTCCTTTTGTTAATAAATTGGCTTATGTTTTTACTATAAACCAGCTCAGTACTGTGTTTTGAAGGGAAGTGTGTACTTAGCCCAGTTAATAACCTGCAATGTACTTTTTTGTCTCTTTAAGGGACCAGCAAACCTTATTATTTCTCTCAGCTGTCCAGGAGAGGGATGGACACTTCAGGGCATGCAGTTTTGGGGAAATTCAGGACTGGGTCTGTGGGTGGGGTCACCTTACTCATTATAACAAAGGCTGGAAGAAGCCAAAGTGGGGCTGGGGGGCTGTAGACAGTCTGCTGGAGTCAGAGCTGCTGAACCAGGGCAGTGTATCACTGACAGTCAAGGTGTGATCTTCATGCTTGTAGACTGGCTGTGAGCATCCCAGCTTGGTAGCAAAGCACTAGGAGGCAGCCAAGGTTGCAGGGGAAGTGGTGACACAACCCTTTACTCATTTGGATTGTACTGCAGGACCATGACAGAGTATTTAAAAAAACAACACTCCCCCCCACAATTCACACCACCTTATTGTGAAAAATTTATCATGCACATGCAAAGTGGTGCGTGGTTTCCTTTAAAACCCTTTTAGCTAGGCCAGTTAAAGATTTTTCACCAGTCCACTGAAAGATTTGAGTGTAGCTGTCCAATCTGAAGTTTCTGCTCATTTCTGCTAAGGTACTAGAGCTGTTCAAAAAGGGGCCATTATTTTACTCTCTAATGGCAAAATAAACAAATCTATAGATATACATTTTGCTCTCATGTATGTATATAGTGCCAATCATAGTATTTATATAGTGCCAATCTATAAGCACTCAGGTTCCACTGAAGATGGCTGGTGTAGTGCCAGCCTATTGCTTTGCTGCTGTGGGAGAGTAGATAGTGGTAGCAAGAACCCCTTGTGACAGAGCAGGAGCAGGAAGTGCCTAGCCATGGGTGGTTATAGCTAAATGGTTCTGTGCAAGTAGGTCATGTCTCCTCCATAGCTAGGAGCCTACGGCCAGGAGCAAATTCAGGAGCATGGGGTTTCTGAGCTGCCAAGTGTGAAAGAGAACTAGAAGCAATCAGCACAGAGCCCTTTGAGGTGGAAGAAGCAGAGTCTTTTATGAACAGGTGTCTCCTTGCATCACAATGGAGGGCCACTGCTCTGGGTTGTTGGGTGCTGCACTCCAAACCACAGGGCAAAGGGAAAGTAAAGCACTTTAAACTGGCAGGACCATGAGGTGTCACAGCTGCCCCATCCAAACAACTCATCTCTAGTTTTAATTAATGTCTTACTATAGTGTTTTCAATAAAATAGAGCTGAACAAGGGAGTGTCAGGAGTGATGGTTCCTCCCCTGGCTCGTTGGGTGGTAGGATAGAACAGCAAGAAGTTTCTGCATAGTTTTCTGCCAGAGCCCAATTTGATGGCTTTGTACATTTCATTCCAGTGAGGAAATAATGGCAGATGTGCTAGCAAAAGACTCACTGTGTCGTAATAACTTATGTATCTGTGGGGAATGACAAGTGGCTGCTAAATTGGACATTTTAGTGAGACCTAGTTTCTAGATGAATGCAGCAATTTTTCTCTTCACTGAATTTTATGTATTTTAGCCTAGCTATTCAAGCAGAAGAAAGGAGCACCTGCTCCCTGAGACCAGTGGAGATTATGGACGAGATCATGCAGACATAATGCCATTTGCACTTGGAGATTAACACCACCATGTCCTGGTCAGTGCTAAGCAGGACTTGGAAGAATACATGCCTCTAATTTCTAGGATGCACAAGTACAAGAAAGTTAAGGCTAATTAATAAGGGTTAAAATGGGTGATCTCACTTAATGTAACAGCACTTTCATATCAGGGATCAAGATAAGTTATTTCTGTCTTACATGGCTGTAGATTTCATGTGTCCAGTCTTGAAAGAAGTCAATGATAGATTCAGAGGCACAAACATACAAAGGTATATATTTAGAGTGAGCAACTTGTTTGACAGTTTGGGGGCTCCCTGTGAAACCATTCACACTCTTTCCAGAGAATTAAATCTCTTATGCAAATGTTGACCAGTAATATTAAGTACTCCTAGCTCCAGCTGGGAATTCTGGGGCTGGAAGGCTCTCTGCTCTGGATCCTGAAATGTGGATCTCCTCTTGCCTGTATTTTGGCAAAAGTTTCATTGATTGATTACAGACTCTTTATCAAAATATTTGGCTTCATCGAATCAATGTTTTCTGACTAGATAAAGGGCACATCTATAGTGCAGTCATGGATAGCGGGTAAATGTGCCCTTTGGGGAGGCTAGCCCCTGGCTCCTCCCCCTCTGCCAGAGGCCCTGTCTCCCATTGCCCCCCCATGGCTGCTGGTCCTCCTTGCATGTCTCCAGCCCCAATGCGCTGAGCAGGCAGTGCTGTCCCAGGACTGGGTGGGTGGGTGGTGTGGCATGGCCCCAGACTCAGGATCTTGTGCCCACTGTGGCCCCCAGCTTCTCGGCTACAGAAGGAAACAGCAGGCAGGCAGGGGTCTGGGGGTGGAATATGGGTGGGGCCATGACAGGCTGTTTGGGGAGGCACAGCCTTCCCCTCATGGGCGGCTCTAGGAATTTTGCTGCCCCAAGCGCGGCAGGCAAGCTGCATTCTGTGGCGTGCCTGCGGAGGATCTGCTGGTCCTGCGGTAGAGGTCCGCCGAAGCCGTGGGACTAGCAGACCCTCCACAGGCAAGCCGTGGGACTAGCAGACCCTCCACAGGCAAGCCGTGGGACCAGAAGACCCTCCACAGGCAAGCCACGGAGGGCAGCCTGCCTGCCGCCCTTGCGGCGCCAACAGAGAGCCCCCCAGCTTGCCGCCTCAAGCACGCGCTTGGCGTGCTGGGGCCTGGAGCTGCCCCTGCTTCCCCTGCCTCCATTACCCACTCTCCATGAGTGCGATCATGGAGTGTGATAGCAGCCCAAGTAGCCATACCCAAGCTAACCTTAATCTAGATAGCTCAGGACCTGGAGCCGTGAAGCTACAGCAGGGAATGCTTTCAGTGCAGGCTCTGAAATTCATGGGGGGAGCATGCACTACTGCAGCATCACTGGTCTGGTAACTGAGCTACCTAGATTAAAGCTAACTTGGGTATGGCCACTTCAGTTGTAATTGCACTCCGTGATTGCAGTATAGATGCACTCCAAGTTTCATTGTACGACTTCCAATTAGCTCTAATAGCGATCGCCCACTTAAAAAAAAAACCTTTGCTGGTTTATAGCTGCTGATGTACTAAACCTGAATCCCTGAAAACTGAGGAAATATCCAGTTAAAGGAACCTTTTACGTTCTTTGACATTATCCAGTCAGTCATACTGATAGATGGCATGCCTCCCACTGCTAGCTGCTTTCAATTTGTCATTGACAGAAATGGAATGCACCCAACAAATTCCTGAAACTCCTACTCAGCAGCAATGCCTGATCCCAACCTCAGCAGCATCTGTGTGTGTGTGTGTGTGTCTGTGAGGCCTGGTCTACACTACGCATTTAAATCAATTTAAAGAGTGTTAAATCGATTTAACGCTGTACCCGTCCACACTACAACGCCCTTTATATCGATATAAAGGGCTCTTTAAATCGATTTCTGTACTCCACCCCGACGAGAGGAGTAGGGCTAAATTCGATATTAACATATCGGATTACGGTTAGTGTGGACGGA
>NC_133770.1:198074020-198077151 GCF_003597395.2 Chelonoidis abingdonii
GGAAGAGCTACCCACAATGCAACGCTTCAGAAATCGACGTTAGCCTCGGACCATGGACGCACAACGCCGAATTACTGTGCCTAGTGTGGCCGCATGAAATCGAATTTATAATATCAGTTTTATAAAACCAATTTTAGCTAATTCGATATTATCCTGTAGTGTAGACGTGGCCTGAGAGAGAGAGAGATGTACAGAAGGAAAGTTTGAGGCTAGGTGTGTGTATGTGGGAAGGAGGAGGGGGTTCAGTCCAAATGTGAGGAGCTGGGGCAGACAGTAGGAGATCAGCGATGGGAGGCAGTAGCTGAGAGCTGACCTAGGTGGAGTTCTGGCAGGACTGTCCTTGTGTCACCATTGCTATGCCCCTTTTGGTGGTCTCCATGCTTGTGATAGGGGGGAAGTTCAGCCTCCCTGATAATATGCCCAGTCATCATAGCAGTGAAGCATTGAAGTTTTTTCATTGGAAGAGGAGTCCTAGCAGTGTAGCTAGAAGGTCCACAGGAGAGCAATCTCACAGTTATAGCCATCTTCATCTTTGTCCCCGGTATGGTTTTAGAAGGCAATGAGATGAGGAGAATGTCAGGTGGTAGTTACAGCGCAGAGTTACAAACTCCAATGCTGGAGCATCTCAGGCCTCAGGTGACCATCTTGTGGTGGTGTTTTAGCTAGGCATAATATAGAGCAGTCCTGAAGCTGCTCTAAACTTTGCTTGGGGACCAATTTGTCCCCAGCAGTTTTGTTGGAGGAGTGGAACAATGACATATTACTGTCTCTGCTCCTTCCCACTCCTCTGCAACCTGGAGTGAAGATCTGGAACAGCAAAGACTGGGCTCAAAAGCTATAAAGCAGAGTACGAATGGACAGTGTAAGCTGTTGATTTATTTAATCACTGAGTCCTTTGTTTCTGAAAACAGGACTTGGACGATAAAAGGATACTCAAGGCAGGGCTGAGGGTATCACCATGGCACCAGAAATAGACCTCCTGCTCTGTACAGACCCAGTGAAAACTGAGATGCAGGTAGTGAATTCTAACTCCCTTCTTTCATTGGTAAGGAGCAGTAAACGATTTCTAACGCTTCTTTTCCAATTAATACATGCCATTATTTTTCTGCATGCAATGATCAAACTTTAACATATTTTTGCAGAACAAAAGCTAATTACTTTACCTAAATCTAACAAATATGCAAGGACTGACTGTAGGTTATTGAATTTGAATAATAAAAACCTAAGTCTTGCCTCACTTTTCATCGGGCAATCTCAAAACACTTTACAATTTACAAATGTCAGCATCATTTTACAAGAGGAAGCTCAGGCATGGGGAGGTGATGTCTTGCTCAACGTGACCAAGAGGGCTGCTAGCAGAGGTAGGAATAGAACCTAGGTCTCCTGACTCTATCCACTAGGTCATACTGCTTCCAAAGAGCCTTTTGGAATGAATAGTGACCATGACTGATGCATCAAGACGTCATATTCACAGGAAGTGACAGTTACATTTCTGAGCCCTACCTATCCCTTTGTGGACTTTGTGGGTGGAGGGTGGGGAGACACTGCCTTAAGTAAAACAAAAGGGTGGGTGTGAGGAGGGAGAAAAGTGTAAGAATTTCTTAGAACATTAGACTTCTAACTCTTCAACTCACCTATGATATTTTAAGCTAATGAGAGGTATTCTTTCAACTCTTTGTGAATATTGTCAGAGTGATGGATGTACTGTCATAGCTACAATGGGATGCAGGAGGTTCTGTGTGGATGGGGATAGATCTTATAGTAACTTATTAGCTACAGAGGTGTATAGAAAGAATATTTAGTAATTTCTCTCTAGAAGAAAAAAAGGAACAATGATAAGGTGTTTTTTTTGTTTTGTTTTTGTTTTAAAGAAATTTACTAGATTGGACCAGCAGCTAATTTAATCCACTCTCTTGTTTTCAACAGTGGCCATCTCTGGGGTGTGTCAGAAAAGATCAGGTACACAGCATTTTGTCCATCTGTAAGTGGTGGGAAAGATTCAGCTAAAGATGATGGGAAAACTTTAGTTCAATAAAATGTAGGAGAGTGCATAAACTTGGCTTAACTGACCTCAGAAGGATTAAAAGGCAGGACAAGTTTGTTGGGTGAGGTTCATAGTTGCTGGTTTTTGTTTGTTTGTTTTTAGCATTAGGCTCTTGTTGTAACTTTTGAAATGGAATACACCTGTGTTGCTTCTGTTGCCTTTCAGCTCAGGCATATGATATTTCTGCAAGGCAATAGCCTGGGTGAAACAGGAGTGTTTCAAAATGATAGTGAAGGGAATGCTGTTTGGTTAGTGAAGGTCCATCTATGATTTATAATACCTCTAGGATACCATGGTAATTATTCAGTTGCCGTTACAGATAGCACCAGCATAACTGATGATGGCTATTGGTTCGGTAATATTTGGATGACATTACATTAATTAGAAAGTTTCACATTGTTTATTTTATTATCACTGTTTGCTTTAGGATGCTGAATCATAAGTTCCAAATGAATAAAATAAGTAAATAGCAACAATAAAATGCTGCTTGGTTATTCTAGTTACCATGCCGACTATCTATTTGTTTTCAGAAGCCATTCTTGAGTCTGTTTGGAATTTGGGTTACCATGATAGCTCCAGGGAGTTTCTTTGTTTGTTCTGTGCTTTGTGCAATCCACAGGATTATGAATTTAGCAGAACTGCGGAAACTGTAAGGTTTTGTTTTCAGATGGAGGCTTTTGTTTGTTTGTTTGTTGGGGGGAGAGGAAGGTGGTGTTAACTGTTTGAACTGTTGAATTATTTGGCTTAGCAATTTTTTTTATTATTCTAAGTACTTCCAACAATATAAATACTCCTAACTGTGGGAAATTTGGGAGGGAGGTCAACAATAGGGGAGAAGGACAATTATTTAATGACAGACTTTGTGATTCAAAACTCCACCAGAGAGGTCCTTTGGGGCCAACTGCCTGTCCCAAGTCAGGATAAAGGAGGAGGGTTGGGCATGGGGCTAGCAACTCCACCCCGTAAAAAAATCAACCTGCTACAGAAACACCAACAATAGAGACAACAGAGACTTTTACCCTGGAAAAAGAAGGGTCTTCAACTCGAAGATGCATGACGCTGGGTGGTGAAAGCCGTGAGGAAGCCA
>NC_133770.1:198081598-198087753 GCF_003597395.2 Chelonoidis abingdonii
TGCGGGTATTGTAGTTTTGAGAATGCTTGGTGGAGATTTTGTAGGTGTTGGTCTCTGTCTGAGGGGTTAGAGCAGATGCGTTTGTACCTCAGTGCTTGGCTTCACTTTCACAGGTCTTGGGTACTAACTCAAAGGCCAAAAAATTCTTCTCAAATAATGTCATTATTTTAGTCACTGTATGTAAGAAAGAGAGGAGAGTATTGTTTCATTAAGATCTACACCAACATTTTCTAAAGTGCAGGGCAAATCCCCCTGAGTTGTCTCTGTCTTGTGGTTGGAGACTGAAAATGTTCAGGTAACTGTTAACCTGTTTTATATTGTATATAATGCTACTGGAATGTACCAGAGATGAAGAAGGGGTGTGGCTGTGTCTCTATTTCTGTATATAAACTGTGAACCCTGTAGGTAACTTGGGAGAGGAATGCAGAAGAGAAAACAGGACAACGTGATGCTGGAGCTGGTATAGTTTTGTGAGTTAGGATTAAACTTGTTCAGCCAATCTGACTTGAATCAAAATATCTTTTTTTAAAAGCTACTAGGAAGATTGGGTAGCTCCATTTCTGGATGCTCAACTTTTGATACCACTTTTCAGAAGCACTGAGCACCCACCCTTTGAAATTCTGCTCCTTTAAACTGTGCTAAACTGGGGACATGAACTCTAGGCCAAGCTTGAGAGAAGCTGATATCTATTGTGTGACCGGCAACTAAAAGTAGCTGACAGAGAAGTGATACATTTTTAATGACTTCCAGTCTAATTTTCAGGAGGTTGGGCTAATTTAGGTTCATCCAGACTTTTGGAACCTCTGCATTTCTGATAGATCTACTCAGCCTGTCTGATTTCTCTATATCAGCAATATAAGATTTTCCTTTACTCACCACCTCCATGAGGAGCATTTTACACCTCTATCTCCAGCTAACAAAGCTGATTTATTTAAAATAAAAATAACAGACCAATGTCTGCCAACATTTACACTTGTGCAACCTGACCTCTGAACTCCTAGATTTCCAGCCCAGTCCTCCTAAAGTCAACTTACCAATTTTCACCCTTACCAATTGCCAGCTGTTCAGCATGCAAACAAACCAGTCCATCCCAAATCATTGTGGGGGGTGTTAGCTGTTGCCACACTACTGAGCATGATTTTAACAGGTCAACATCAGTGAGCTTGGCAACTAGAAGGAGGTCTGTTTGTTAAAACCTGAATCTCTGGGTGGTGATATTCCTTACAGAGAAGAGCAAAAATCAAGAATGAATGAATTCTCATGAAGTGCTAGCTACTCCTACCTTGTTAATGGGTCATAGACTGGATTGTTAGACTTGATTTCACTTCAGTTACTATCCATTAATTGGTCCTCTGAGTGGTTGGGGATGGTGGTCATTTTCTAGCATTGTTTCTTAGCAGTGAGATATACTTAATGCTCTTGTAAAATTGAAATTATTTTATGACCAAATTTAAAAGAAATCTGTTGCCTCTTTTCCATTTCAAAGACCGCCTCATACAGCACATTGTGAATTGTGGGAGCCTTCTGAACTTTTCACAAGAAGTAGATGCACTGAGCTCACAGCTTTCTAATTAGGCAATTAGTCATGGATGACAGGGAGTGCTACGATAAAGGGGGTTAAAACCCACTCACAGGTTGCTAAATTCATGGCTTCCCGTAATAATCCTTCAGACTCACTCCTGTATGATCTATTTTTTTATTTTTACTACTACTGCTATAATTCTGCCTCATTGATTAATCTAGTCAGCCTAATAAACCTGTCCCATGTAAATAGTTTTCACCCTCAGACACTAAGCCTATTCAAGGGCCCTGTCAACTGTTAACTACTTGTGATGCCCTTTTGTGAACAGCATCGGCAATACAACTGACTGTGTGTGTGTATGTGAGAGAGAGAGAGAGAGAGAGAGAGAGAATCATGTCCTTGTTCAAAAATAATAATAATAAAAAAACCCAAGAAAAAGGCTGTCAATAAATTGGTGTTCAACATGTACAAACTGTGGCTTGCCTCTCACTGTGCATTCTTCTACATTTTACCATGGATTTGGAAAAGCTCTGAAGGTGTATTGCCTCAGAACTCATCACGGTCTTTAAAAAAAAAAAAAAGAGAGAGAGAGAGAAAACAGTTTGCTTTTCTATAGTGCAGTCTATCACTTTTTCACAGCCTGCTGTGTTAAAATGATTAATAGCTCATGCTCCTCTCAGAGAGCCTCCTCTATCTGATAGCTTAAATGCATTGGGGGGGAACAAGGAAAACATGTGCTGGGCCTGACTTATAAAATTATTTGTATAGTTTAGAGCTATGAAGGATTTAAACTTGTTCTGCAAGAGGGGAGCTGTGGAGGAAAGAGGAAGATTTCACATGCTACTGGGTTTGCCAAAGCAAAGCATTGCAAAGGTCAAGACTAATTTTTAAAAGAACTTACAACAGCTCTTTTTGGCCAATGTTAGGAATTTTATAATGACTAATGTCTATTGCAACAAATACTTGGATCAAAGGGAAATTAAATGTACAGACCAGTCTAGAAGTTATTTGACATGTAGGAGTTATCAGACTGTGCTGTCTGGCAATGGGAATGTGCATATAGTATGTAGTGTTAGTGGGCTTGGGGCTGATCTCATTTATACCAGTGTAAGTGAGGAGCAACTCCAAATGAATTCAGTGGAGATACATTGTGAAACCTTAGTGTCAAATCATCTACTTTAGCATGAGAAGCTGTGGAGAGAGGGCTCTCTCTTTGTGGGGTGAAATCCTCAGGGATACTACTTCAATTTGGCCTGTTGGGGGTGTGGTCTGCCACCTTTGGCAAAAAGGGTGTGGCGACTGCCCATAAATCTAACCAATTCCCTGGGATTCAAAAGGTACCAGGGTCATCTCTCAGAGAGCATGTGCCTTGTGCACCAGGTCAGCATTGAGCACTGGGGCATATGCACTGATGACAGGATATCAAGGAACAATTCTATACAGATCTTGACTGAGTCTTGACCAACATTCCCAAGGAGGACAAGATTATTCTCCTTGGAGATTTTAACACTAGAGTGGGGCGTGAGTCAGATCTCTGTAATGGCAGAAAGAATGAGTAGGAAAGGCCAACTCCAACGGCTTCCTCCTCCTGAGCAAATGTGTAGAACATGTCCTGGTCATCATGAACACCCTCTTTGGGCAAAGTGTGAAGTATAAAACCACCTGGAGTCACCCTCGCTCCAGGCATTGGCACCTTCTTGACTATGTTATTGTCAGAGCTTGAGAGTCGAAGGATGTCTGCATCATGAGGGCCATGCATGGAACTGATGATTGTTGGACAGGCCATCACCTTGTTAGCTCAATCGTGAATTTCCAGATCGCTTCAAGGCATCATAAGCAGGCAAAATCAGTATGAAAGAAATTCAACATCAAGTCCCTTGAAGATATAGTGACTCGGGAGAAACTTCAGCAGCCTCTCCAAAAGATGTTTGCCACTATGCCTACAGCCGAAGATGGTGATGAAAATTTCTGGAAGGGATTAAATGCTGCCATTTTCTCAGCATGCGCTGAGTCCATTGGCTATGTCATCCGCCATCACCAAGATTGGTATGATGACAATGATGCTGAGATTCAGGATCTGCTTGACCAGAAAAGAAAAGCTTATTGCACATGGGAAAATGACACATTTATACCACCAGAAGAAAGAGTTATACAAGCTACTCAAGGTTGAAGCCCAAAGGAAAATCCATGACATTAAAAATAAGTGGTGGCTACAAAAGGCCAAGGAGATTGAGCTTTATGGTGATAAACCATGACGTGAGGAGCATTTTTCAGGCAATAAAGGCCATTTATGGTCCATGCTTTCATGGTACCACACCACTCCAAGTCCAAGATGGGTTGACAAATTTTAAAGAACAGCCAAGCCATCAAAGCCAGATTGAAGGAGCATTTTGAGTTACTCCTGACGCCATCATTGAATCCATGCCTCTATGACATGAAAGAGAAACTCTTGGTGACCCCCCTGCCATCCTAGAAGAAGTAACACAAGCCATTATGCAAACCAAGAACAACAAGGCAGCAGGACCAGATGGTATACCAGCTGAAGTCTACAAGTTTGGAGGTGAAGAACAAGTAAGGAAGCTCTGCAAACTCTCTTTCTTCATATCTCATATAATGAGATGATTCAAGAAATGCCAGGATTGTTGCAGTCTTTAAGAAAGGAGATCAGTTGGAGTGTGGAAATTATTGAGGCATTGCCTTGCTATATATAGCAGGGAAAATTCTTTCCCATTGACTCTTAACCTGAGTGCTTCCCCTTGCTGAGGAAATATTGCTGGAATCTTAATGAGGTTTTAGATCATACAATGGGACAACTGACATGATCTTCATTGCCTGCCAAATCTGGAGCAAAATTAGGACCTGTTCATGGCCTTCATTGATTTGACAAAGACCTTCAACTCCATCAATCGTGAAGCTCTGTGGAAGGTGCTGGCCAGATTTGTCTGTCCTTCTCAACTTATTAAGGTCCTAAGGCTTCTTCATGATCAGATGACTGCCACTGTTCTCTGTAATGGCCTGGAGATGGACCCTTTTGTCATCAAAACTTAGTTTAAACAAGTATGTGTTACTGCTTCAACCCTGTTCTCCATTTATTTAGTAGTCATTTTGGTCCTTGTTAAAGACTGTCTCCCCAGTGGAGTTAACATTCAGTCCATTCTGGATTGAATAGCTTTTAATCTTTGACCTCTCTGCTCGAAGCCCTAAAGTCCTCAGGTTGTCCATTACTGATCTTCAGTATTTTGATGACTACTATCCTTGTGGACACTGAGAAGACCTTCAGTCCAAACTGGATTTTATTGCACAAGCTTACCAAAGCCCTAAGATTCTAGTATTCTCAATATTGAGTAAAAGTACTCCATCAGACTGCTTCTGGCATTGCTCCATGACCCACCACACATCACCATCGAGGGGCAGACTTTGGAGACAATTGAGCACCAGAACAGGTCTCCTCAGCATCTTTATCCTTGTTGAACAATCACGCCAGAAAGATCATAGAAATGTACAGCTGGGCGGAACTTCAAGAGGGCAGCTAGACGAGTGGCTCTCAACCTTTGCAATCTTCTATATACCTTTCATAAGTCTGATTTGTCTTGTGTACCCCAAATTTCAGCTCACTTTAAAAACTACTTGCTTACAAAATATACATAAAAATACAAAAGTGTCACAGCACACTATATTATTGAAAAATGTCTTACTTTCTCATTTATGCCATATAATTGTAAATCAATTGGAACATAAATATTGTACTTACATTTCAGTGTGATACTTAAACCTGTTTTTTACTCATAAGCCTTGTCTGAAGCCCGAGCCCCAAGTGATGGCGCTGAACCATGTATCTTAGCTTCATGGAACTCCCTGTGGCCTGGGGCCCCTGGCAATTGCCTGCTTGCCACCTCCTAATGCTGGCCCTTCACTTGCGATCCCCTTAAACCCATCCCATGGACCTCACTGGGGAGAGCTGCAACCCCAGGTTGAGAAACACTAATCTAGATCAGTACCCCCAGGGGATGTGTATCTCTGGTTGAGAACCACTGAGCTAGACTGTCTTTGCTGTTCTGAGGTAGGATTAAGTATACTTGGATTGATTAAAACATTGTAGATATGACAAGATATGGGGCATAACAGGCTCTGGTATGGAAGCAGCTGGAAAGCTAACATTATGAGAAATAGTCTTTCCTGATAGAATCTTGCTGTCAGCAGAATTCTTGCCTTTACTTCATTTCTTTCCTGTAGCAAGGCAGTTGTGAGCCTAGATGACTGGCCTTGTTGCCATGCTCATATAGTTATTACTTTACCAATGTCCTTTGATGCCAAAGACTGTATATTTTGATCATTTTGAAAGTCATGTTGTCATAAATAGATAGCTAAGGGTTAATGTTTCTTTCACCTGGAAAGGGTTAACAAAGGGAACCAAACACCTGACCAATCAGGAAACCGGATTTTTTCAAAGCTCGGGGGAGGGAATGTTTGTGTCTGTGTCTTTTGTCTGTGTCTTTTGTCTGGCTCTCAGCTATGAGAGGGTTCTTCCTAGCTTCAAGCTTCTAATCTTCAGTTTCAAAGTTGTGAGTACAAAGGTAGCAAAACAATAGGCTGTTATTGTTTTTTTTGTATTTACATGTGTGTAGTTGCTGGA
>NC_133770.1:198087999-198116042 GCF_003597395.2 Chelonoidis abingdonii
CTCCTAGTATACCCAGGGTGGGAAAATCTGGGAGGAAGTAAAGAGCAGGAAGGGAAGTGGGTTATTTCCCTTTGTTGTGAGACTCAGAGTCTCTCAGTCTTGGGGTCCCTCCAGGGAAGGTTTTGGGGAGACCAGAGGGAGCCAAAACCCTGGAATTTTTGGCTGGTGGCAGCGAGATCAGATCTAAGCCGGAAATTAAGCTTAGAGGGGTTCATACAGGCACCCAGATTTTTGCACGCTAAGGTCCAGATTTGGGAAAGATGCTTATGATACATATACAAATGCCTCTTGTGACACACACAGAGTTTTAAGTGACAGGAAGGACTTTGTCATACTTGCTTTTTTCTTTGACGATCTATGCAATATCTGTGATTGCTGCTTACTGACTATTTTGTACTAGGAGCAGTAATATATGAACCAAAAAGGTCCCTTTAAAGTAGCCAGAATTTTGGATTTGAACTGAATTATCTAAACTACTGAGACCTTTTGAATCTGCAAAACTGAGCTCAAAATTTCATACGGATAAGCTTCTCATGTGATATATTGTGCTCCTTGCTTCCACTTTGGTAGAAAAAGCACATGAATTGGCCTATTTTGGAACTTCTGGTTAAAGAGGCCCCTTTAAAATGAGAAATAAATTTAAAAAAATGTTTACACAAATAACAGTTGAATTGGATTATTAGGCAAAGGTTCGGGCTCGTTTTGCATTCCCTTCCTATAGAAGAACAGTGTGTTGCTGCCTTGTAACAAAACTGAACGACAAATATTTCTATTACTTTGCAAACTGAGTTTTATCCAGTGCCCATCAATGGAAAGGCTCCCTCCGACTTTTTGTGGATGCAAGAACAGGTCCTGTAACCACAGAATCCCCAGTATTGAACATTTAGGACCAGTTTTTCAAAGAGGCCTCAAAATGGTCTCCACTTGTGCATGTGCAATTTTGCACAAACCGCTGATCCTTTTTGTTTGTTTGTTTTTTTACACTAACATTGACAGATGAAGGTGAACTTCAGTTTCATTTTCTGCACACAAATTATATCCCACACCGAGGATTTAGCATCTGCCACCTACCTGCTCAGATGTTAGCACTTAACAGGTATACACAATATAATTGCATGCATCCAAATGGAGGAGTCTCTTTGGAAAATTTGGTCCTTTAATATATTTTTGTCACTTTTAAGGAAAAATGTGCAAGGTTAGCTTGTAGACTATCAAAGGCAGGAGGCATTGCTGGACTTTGTCAATACTATTGCTGAAGACATTATTAGGGATTTTGGGGTTTGGTGACTGCTTGACAAGAGCCATGGAAGATGTTGCTTCTGTGAGGTTGTGGTTCTTTGACTGCTGCCCAGAACTGGCCGAGGTAGGGAAAAAATCCTTTATTGTGTAAAATTTTGGGAATACAAAATTTGTAACATTCCAAAATGCATTCATTTGATTTGCTAGAACTAATTTGAAGGCAAAAGTATAGAATCCACTGGAGTATATTCAAATAAGTTCTCCTTGGAAACTACAAGGGGAAATAGAAACGCAAATAAAAGAGAAAAGTCATAGTACCGTAACATTAGTTAGAAGTGTGTTAGCAGAAAATAAGTCTTTATTATAAGAATAAAGAAGTGGGAATCATGGAGGAAAAATTGAACACAAGTGTAAATGAGTTATCTAGGGCATACAAGAATAACCATAGAAGCGAAAATGTAAGATGTAACATGGTGGTTGAAAACAGGAGGAATAATACATTAGCTTTTTTTAATCTATAAAAGGGAAGCAAGGTCAGGTAGAAAGTAGAAATAGGGACTTACTGGTATGGAGCTGGGTTGGGGCCTGGAAGGGGTGAGATGGGGGGAGAGGGGTTCAGAGCCAGCCCTGGCCCACCTTGTACCGGTAAGTGGCCTCCCCCTCCCCCGCTGGGGTAGCAGTGGCAGCCAGGGGCTGTGACAGCAGTTTAAAGGCTCAGGGCTTGGCTGCTGCTATCGCCGTGGGCCCTTTTAAACCACTGCCAGAGCCCCCGGCTGTTGCTGCTACCCCAGGGCTCCAGTGTAGTATATTAAATTGCTCCATGTAGGAATGTGGTACTGGTAGCAGTTACTGATACATAATGGCTTGTAAGAAACTCTATTGTAGTAAATTGCTACCTGATGTAGCAAATGCCTACAGGTAGCAGTTCCTTCTATGTAATATATGTGAAATTGCTACATGTAGAAATGTGCTATTTGTAGCAATTATTTATACGTATAGATTTTAAGAAACAGCTTTTGTAAAAAGGTGCTACTTCCCTCATAGGTCATGTTTTCTAGACCTTAACATTTTTTTTTTCTCTTCTCTGGACTCTCTCCAATTTGTCCACATCTTTCCTGAAATGTGTTGCCCAGATCTGGACCTAATACTCCAGCTGAGGCCTAATCAGTGCAGAGTAGAGCGGATATCCCAGAGTAGTAATCTGTTTTTTTGCACAGATCCCTTTTCAGAGTACTCGGCTTCAACTTGTGGTCCAGATCCCTTTCTGCAGTACTTTTTCCTAAGCAGTCATTTCCCATTTTGTATGGGTGCAGCTTGTTATAATTCATGAACTTTATAATTGTATTTTGTATGCCATTATCTCAATCACTGATTAAGATTTGAAATAGAAACTTATCCAGAACTGATCCCCATTTTTGAAAAGAGAAAAGATATGAATAAGGAAATAATAGGCCATTTACCAAATCCAGCTACAAGTAAAATTCTAGCTTGGGGGCCTGCCTACTTGAGAGAGTGTCTCTCTCTCTATGCCATAATATGCAGCTGAAGTGAATGGAGGTGCTCAGGAATGAGCTTCCAGGATATGTGAGGGAGCATCTGACAAGGTGTTTTCCCTGAACCCCTCAGATTTGGCACTCAATCCCTACATGGTCTGAAACACTTAATCAGTTGACCTTTAGAAAATACCATGGACTCCCTCTTCGGACAGGAACTTTATGGGAGGGCATGTTTTTGGAGGGAGGGTGGACATTTTGAACTGTTTGCTGTAGAAGTAAGTAGTTTGTTGTCAGAATATGGTGGAATTTGTTGCAGGTTTTGTTCCTCTGTTGTGATTTATGTAGTTAAATAATTTTCAAGGGCACTTGAGATAAACATCTTTCTAGTTTTGGACTTACATCTGCTAGCAAGTAATTTGAAGACTGGTTGATGATGGAGCAAGTTGGGGAATGGGAACCAACAAAATTGCACAAAAACTTGTTTCTGCCAGAGTACCATGACAGCTTTTTCCTAACAGAGGCTAAAAAGGGAAAATTAGTGTTATTTAGTCCTTCACATAACACAAGCACTGAAGGTAACTCAATGAAATTATTAGGCAGCAGGTTTAAAACAAACATAAGGAAGTACTGCTTCACACAATGCCATGGGATGTTGTGAAGGCCAAAAGTATAACTAGGTTCAAAAAAAAAATTAGATAAGTTCATGGAGGACATGTCCATCAATAGCTACTAGCCAAGATGGTCAGCGATGCCACCCCATGCTCTGAGTGTCCCCAAACCTTTGACTACCAGAAGCTGGGACTGGATGACAGGGGATGGATCACTTGGGGATTGCCTCTTTTGTTCATTCCTCTGAAGCACCTGGCATTGGCCCATCAGAGAGAATATTGGGCTAGATGGACCATTGGTCTGACCCAGTATGGCTGTTCTTATGTTCTAAGGGGAATATGCATGATAAGATTGATTATACTTTTGGTTCTTTGATTAAGTACCTTAGCCTAAATGGTGACTGGGTACCTCCACTTAGGGGCTTCAATCCATGTTTAGGCAGACAAATAAAAGTGCCCTGATGTTCAGAAGTATTGATTGCCTTCAGTGGGAATTGTGGAGGCTCAATACCTGTGCAATCCAAGCACATTTTTTTTACCAGCCTAAATATGGGTTTAGGCTGTACCTTCAGCCACACAGGAGTGAATATTTTGGCCTTGGTCCTTAGGCTGACCGATAGAGTATGGAATATGACATGATCATACTGAGGCCCTGCTACATCAAAGCACTTAAGTGTGTGCTTAAGTTTCATTGAGGTCAGTGGGAATTAAACAGATGGTTAGTGTAAAACATTTAGTTTAGTGCTCTGCCAAATAGAGATGCTTTGCTTAATCGGGGTCTGAAAGCTGATTAAGTGGACATGAGCAAAAAACAAAAAAAAAATTTTTATGATGACGCAAGGCAGAGGTAGTTTGCAATTTATCTTTCTAAGCTTTGTTTCCAATGGTTTGGGGATGCAACATTTCACAGCAAGCACTTGCAGTGGAGTTGGAGAACAAAAAACAAGCAAAAATCATACACACACACAACCCCTCCCCATTACATTGACCAATCAAAAATAAGCAACACCACTCAAATTTAAAATATTCATGGGCAATCCACAGAGCAAACATGGGTAAAGCTGTTCATTGAATAAATTTTAAAACAAATAAATGAAAAGAAATCATGGTTTGCTCTGCCAGCAGAGAGGCAAGATATCTTTTAATTACCTTAATTATTCATGGCCAATTATTTACTCAGCTCTAGATTTTAGCCTGACTCTTTTTGTCAATGGACTGATTTTTTTTTGATTTTTTTTAAAAGCTGAAAATACTGTGAATTTGCTTGGAGGGCTGCAGGGAATGGCTTGTCTTGTACGTAGATGTGGGTCCAATTCATGACTCTTGATAGAGTACTCTGAATTTAGATTTGGACTCTGAATTTGAAAGTCAGGATCTGGATTTGGACCTTAAGAGAGCTCATTTTGAGCATCATATCATTTTGCGTTCCTGTAGGTGTATCGTAAGCTCTTTGTAGATGGTACTGTCTCTTTAAGTATGCTCAGTACTAGCACAATAGGGGTCTTGCCCCCGGTCTAGGACCGCTGGGCACTACCACCTTATTACTGCTGCTAGTAGTAAATCAGCATATATTTGGGGTGGGGGGAAGCTAATGATGGACAAATCCTGCAGTCCTTAATCAGGCAAAAGACTAATGGACTTTAATGACAGTTTTGTATAAGTGAGCTTTACAGGGTTGCTAGCACTGCGCAGGAGTTGGCTCAGTGCTAGATATGGAAGCTTCCTACAGCATTGTCAGCTGCAGAGGTATGTGACTATGGAGTCTGAAAGCATGGATTTGCTTTTTAACACTCAAAGCAGAGAGGACTGTGTAACAAAGTCTGTGTCATTAGTAGAGAACATCTTGTGTAAGCTGTGCAGGTCAGTTATAATCTACTTTGCTCCTTGCCTCTGAGCGCTGATCTTGGTTCAGGGACTCCAGACGGAACAGCAAGTTTGGGCTTTTTCCGTGAACTAGAAAATGGATTGAAATCACACACCTGCTATTTGGTAAGTGTTTAGTCTTATATTGTGTCAAGGTCAGTGAGCTGTACAAGCAAAGAAAGCCCTCTTAAGTATTGCATTTATCTCCCTTCATTTTTAAAGTCCAGTCTTGGCTTGGGTGAATTTTATTTAATATCCTTAAACTAGAACCTTATAAAAATTGATTGTATAAGATATATTATGGGAACTATGCTTACTAAGTTTGGGCCTGCTTCTAATTTTTTTCCTTCACGTCAAGCTCCCATTGATTAGTTCAGTTTTAAAATCAATAGAGGGGTTACAGGTGGACTTTCAAACATAAGCTGCATCAAAGCTGTGTACAGAAGGAATGTATTGATATCCAAGGGGTAACCCCAGTTTTTCTTGTGGTGATTTTTGGAAGTACATTTTCTGCTTTCCTCTGACATTTTTTTCTACAATATGCGTATAAAATTGAGTTAGTATTTTAAACTCATGAGACTTGGCTCTCTTCTCATCCTTGATTTGAGCCAATATCTGACATCAGCACTTCAAATAATCCAGCCAACCCAATCTGTAACACCATTTAACTCTGCAACTATGCCGGTGCAAAACAGAGTGAAATTAAGCATTAGTATTTTAAAACTAATCTAAGAATGATTTCCCTGTAATGTTGTGTTATGTTGCTTTGTTTTTCACCAGTTTTACCTTTGCTCCCAGGACAAGAAGTATGTTCGTAACTATGGGCCCAACCTTGCAAACTTTTGGTCACATGAACAGTATTTCTTGTGCTTCACAATTGAGCCCAGAAGTCTTATTTTCTTCAAGACTATTAAATTGTCTTATTTTATTTTCTTGGAGCCTAATCCAAAACCCACTGGAGTCCCTAGAAAAACTCTCATTGGCTTCAGTGGATTTAGGATTAGGTCTCTTGTTTTCCTTCTACCTCCTTCAACTGCACACTGAGGTTAGCGTGCATGGTTAGTTGCAATTGTGGCTCTGCTGGCTTTCAGTAGCTGAAAGAGGAAAATTCTTTCCCCTGCATCCCTGCAGAATCATAGTGCAATGGTTACTCAGGCTGTTCACTGGAACCAGGATTTGCTCCCACATGGTTTACTTTACAAATTCACTACAGAAAATGTTGTATATGTCAAAAGAATAAATACCACATCGATGTGAGCTTCCTATCCTCGTAATTATGTGTTTCTTGCGATGGGGCTCTCACATTCTGTGTTTGTCTTATTTGGATGCAAGCAGGCAGAGGGGTTAGGTTCCACAATATCTTTGAGTAGGTGGTAAATTTCCATACACTTAACACCCAACAGTTGCCCACAGCACACCTGTAAAATATGCCTGGAAACCATGGGAGAAATAACAGCACAGTGAAAACGACCTCCTGTAAGAGTTGCATGGTGGGAATTTTCACAGATTTGCTGCATATATGTGTTCCTTTATCAGTGAGATGAGCTCTGCCCCCAAGAAGTTCTCAAGATGATAAGTGTAATGTCAGGAATAATTAGACAACAGTGTGGTGTAAATTCCTGTGGAAAGAAATACATCTATACTTAATTGCCTTAACTGTTTTCTGGCCAAGCTTAGCTTATTCCATATATAAATACTGTGATAAGGCATAATTAATCTAGCCAAGGGTTTATCCATAGCTGCCCTGTAGGACAAAAGGTAGCAGAATTCAGGTGAGGAATCAGCAATATATCCGTCAACCATATTACCTGATTAATTCTTCTTAAGCACCTAATCCTCTGTTTCCTTGTCTGATCCTGCCAGATTGGGTGGGAGGTTACTTGGGGAAAGATCAGGCCCTTAAATCAATGGTAGGTTTATTGTCGATTTCAGTCAGAGCAGGATGGAGCCCTAATGCACAGTTTCAAAAGCAGACCCTATATTTTGGGTGCCAAGCATGAGGCACGCTGGGGTCTGACTTTCAGAAGAGCCGAACACCTACAACACCAGATGAAGTCAGATGCTCCACATCTCTGGAAAAATCAGGCAAATCCAGTTGGACACCCAAATATTCAAAATCAAAAATTGGCTGAGTGCATACACTTCATATAGCTGATTTTTTCCATGTAGGGTGAAAGTAAGAGTTCCAAAACCTATGATGGAAAGTGGAAGTCGAAATGAAAGACACTTGTCTCATGGGTCAGAAAGATATGTTTGTTGTTTTGGAAATTGAATGAGCCACAGGAGTTATAAACAGCTACCATGACTAAGCAAGAGCTATTGAATGTGATGTCACCTCAAGATGCAAGAATGCATTCAGTATGATCGTGACTCAGCATCAAGACTGTGAGTCATTCCTCATCATGACGACCCCACTGTTGTAAATCCCACCAGTTTCCAAAGGTGAGTAGGCGTGGGAACAGCTGTAGAACTACAGAGATGAAAAGATCATATTTCAGAAATACAAAAGACAGTGGGAAGTTTCACCCTCATTATGATACCAAATTTTAATTTTTATATTCTATTTTTATTTTTGTATAATACTTAATTTTATTCTGTAGTGGGATTAGCTTGATTTTTCATGATCAAAGGCTCTTTGGGTGGAGTTTTTCTTATATTTTATTTTACAGAAAACTATTTAGTGGTTATGTAGAACTTTAAATCTTTCTTTAGAACAATGCAATATACTTGGTACAATTCTCTCTCTCTTCATGCAGCTGTGTCTGAAAACACTTCATGTAATTAAGTCATACAGTTATAAGGAGATAAGAATAGCAGAGAGAGAGAAACTAAGAAGTTTAGTCAAAAAACAATTGAAAATAAAGGAAAATAATGAAGCCATTTCCAAACAGGAACTGCAGAGGAGGAGGGTCTTCCAAACAGAGATGATGATATGTGAAAGACTGAAAAAGCAAGGAGATAGACAAGGGGAGAGAGAGTCTCACCCATTCTCTGGTATCTTTATGCCAGATAAAAAGGCTAGAGTAGCATAAAGGGGCCTTAAAAGGTTGTATTCAGCTATGAGAGGAGCCCCCCCAACCCTCAGGGCACAGACTGTGATGACAGCCCTAAGGTTGCCTTCTGAGGATTCGATTGCAGACATTGCGCAGGGGCATGTGTAGGGTTGCCAACTTGCACAAAACTGAACACTCTTGTCTAGCCCCCTGCCCCACCCTCATTCACTCGCTTATTTTCATCTGACTGGTTCAGGGAGTTGGGGTGTGGGAGGGGGCTTCAGACTGAGGGAGTAGGTTGGGATGCAGGAGGGAGTGCGGGCTCTAGGGTGGGTCTGGGGATGAGGAGTATGGGGTGCAGAGGAAGCTCCAGGCTGGGGTGTGGAACTGTTATACCAATAAAAACTAGCAGGATCTTATTAAAGGGGACAAGACATTTGTCACATTTATTGTAAATACCAAAATAAAAGATAACAGCAAACATGTTGTATTTGGTTACTTATTCCTATGATTACTTAATATATAAAAAAAAAAAAATTTTCTCTCTCACCCCTATGGGTGGTATGTGTCTTCCTCAACCTCGGGTCCTCTACCCAGAGGTCTGGGACTTTGAGGGTTCTGCGCAGTATCTTAGCTGTTCCTAGCACTGGCACTCTTCTGTACAGAGAGCTCTGATGTTGTCCTGATCTGTTGACCACTCACCAGCTTAGGAGTCACAGCCACCGAGTGCTCTACCAACCACTGGGACCACTTGGCCTTCATTTTCCACATCCTCTCATAGTTTCACTCTTTCAGGCCCTGGTACTTCTCCAGCTTCTCATATTCTTCTTGCCTGATATGTTGCTGTCCACTTGGCACTGCTACTAGTCTATCACCAACCCGCTGTCTTCTGCTCCTTGCTATTAACACGAATGTCTGGTTGATTGGCCAGTACTGCCATGTTCCGTCTGGATCTGGGAAAGTCCCACAGAATCTTATGCCCAGCTATTCTCCACCAACCTTGCTGTGGATATCTCCATCTGTCTTGGGAGGTCTAGCCAACTACCTGTGCAGATGTTCCTGTAACCAATGCCAAGCCACTTGTGTGCGTTCAGTGTAATGCTGTTCGTGCACTGCATCTTACACCCTGCCACTATGTGTTGGACTGTCTTGATGGCCTCTCTGACAGTCGCAACGCTTGGGTCCTCTCTCGTGTGGTAGACCCCTGCTCAATGGATCTGGTGCTCAGTGCCCTGTTTCCTGTGCTGCTTATGGAATCAGTGCTAGTGCTGTCTTTTAGTCCAGGCCCTTTCCATGTTCGTACGTCGATGGTTGGTCTGCTCTCTACTGCTTGTCTTCTCCAATGTCTGCTGCTGCCTCAGGCATTCTCTCACAGCTCATCTTTGGGGGCCTCTTTGACTGATGTACTCGCTGGATGTTCCGGGTTTCCGTGCAGGACAGTGGCTTTGATGCTCCACCAAGCCCTTGCCGCTTTCTCGTTCCGCTGGTATACGTCTCTGGGTGTCGACTTGGGTGGAAACCTCCGGCATTTGTGAGGAGCTTCCGGGTCTTCACATCGGCAGGCCTCAATCGGTCCCCGTTGGCCAGCCTCACTTATGGCAGGGTATCTTGTTGACCGCAGCGCTAATCTGTTGATTGAGCGTGGATCTTAGTTGCTCCACGAGCGGCCTCGCGAGGACCGTCTTGGACGCTGTTTGGGTATACTTGGATGTTCTGCCTTGCTCCTCTCGTGGTTTCCTGTCTGGGGATGCCATGGTACTTTGTGCTCGGTCACGTGATCTGCTATTGTGCCCGACTGGTTTAAGTTCCACCATCAGTTGACGCCTGTGTCCTTCTTGACTAACTTCGTCTATACCCCCATTTCCATCCGTGCACCGATATCTCACGTAGACGCGTCAGTTGATGGAGGTAGTTATTCTACGGTCATGCTCTTTGCATTCACTGATTGTTCCACTGTAGAGGGTGGCTGATGGTAGTCCACTCAACCCTTACCCTCAGAATATGTTATATTCTCATCACACATCATTCTTACAAGTTCTTGTCATGGAGATACAGTTACCAGCCTAAAGTTTGTTGTGACAGAATACTGGGCCAAGGACCCATACACAAAGTGAGCGCGAGTCTGTTCAGGTGCACCTGATGTGTCCTGGAGGCGCAGCAGAACCATAGCTCAAAGTCGCCTCAGTCTTCAAGCAGCTTTTATAGGAATTTTACTCCTAGTTAGTTCTATGGAGTTGTTCATGTCTGCTGTTGTTAAAAATCAGCGGGTGGCTGGTCCATGTGGCAGCAGGGGAGAATGTGACCCAAAAGCTCTCATCTCAACCTTCTTTTTTTACAGCGCGCGGGGCTTTTAGTTCGGATTCAAGTTATAGTTCTGCTGTGTCCACGCGCCTCTGGGTTTGGATTGATTACCCGTCATTGCAGGTGTCGACTTTCAGTCTTGAACCTGGCTTGCAATCTTCCTTCTGTTTTCTTTTGCTTTCATAGAATCATAGAATCCAAAATGTTGGAAGGAGCCTCATGAGTCATTGTCAACCCCCTGCTAAAGGCGGACCAATTTGCCTAAATAAATCCAGCCAGGGCTGCGGTCTAGCCGGGACTTTAATAGCGTCTAAAAGATGGAGATTTCTACCACTCTCCCTAGGGTAACCATTCCAATACTTCACCAGTCTCCTACAGAAAGTTTTTCTAATATCCAGCCCTCGACTTCCGCAACTGCAACTTCAAACCATGCTCTTGTCTGTCCTCCGTCACCACTTGAGAACAGCCTAGCTCCCTCCTCCTTGGACATCCCTTCAAAAACGATTTTTGAAAGGTTATGTATTCAATCCCCCTTAGTCTCTCTTCGCGGCTAAAATAAGCCCAGTGTCCTTCAGTCCTCTTCATAAGTCTGTCTCCAGTCCTTAATATTTTTGGTTGCCTCCGCTGGACTCTCTCCAAATTGTTCCACGTCCTTTTGTAGGTGGCGCCCAAAACTGGACACAATAGTCTCCAGATGCGGCTCACCAGTGCCGAATAGAGGGGAATAAATCCATCCTCGATCTGCTGGCAACACCTCCTTACAATACAGCCAGTTATGCTATTAGGCCTTTTGGCTACAAGAGCAACACGTGGCTCATGTTCCATTGTCCATCTACTAACCCCAAGATCCTTTTCTTCAGCACTGCTACTTACGCCAAACAGCTCCCCAGCCTGTAGCAGTGCATGGGTTTTTGTCCGTAAAGTGCAGGACTTTGCACTGTGTCTCTTGGTTGAACTTCATGAGGTTTTTGTGAGCCCACTTCGTCCAATTGTGTCTAAGTCTCCCTGAATCCGTATTCCTGCCCCCAGCGTGTCCACCACTCCCCCAACTTGGTGCATCCTGCAAATTACTTAATGTGCAAGCTATCCCATCATCAAGATCATTAATGAAGACATTGAAATGAGAACGGGCCCTAAGACCAGACCCTGGGCAACACCAACTTGTTACTGGTTGCCACTAGGAGAGTGTGCCAGTTGATACCTGACCCACTGAAGCACCGTTGATTCAACCAGTTTTTCTATCCACTTCACAGCCATTCTCTCCAACCACATACTTCTTAGTTTGCTGACTGAGTATGCTGTGGGAACCGGTCAAAAGCCTTACTAAGTCAAGGTATACAACATCAACTCTTTTAGGGTATGGATGCTTTTATACTTTGTTTAGGCGCTGTTCGTCTAGGTCTTCAGCCACTGGTAGTTGACTTATTCTCAATCAGGACAGCTTGGCTGGAGGGGATTTTATCATCCATACATGCCTCATTCACACATCTAAACTAACTAATACGTTACAGCAGGGTTGAAGAATGAACGTGGAGGAAGGCTTTTGACCAAGTGGAGTGAGTGTTTTAAATGGCTATTGAATTACAAGCTATGGTGAATAAGACATGTAGGCAGTGTTAGATGGTTGAATAGAGTTACACTAATAAAGGTGACAATTTAAAAACGAATTTCACTTATCAGTTCTACAGAACCAAGGCGGTTGGTATGGGAAGGGTCTGAGGGCTCTGGCTGGGGGTGCAGGCTCTTGGTGGCACCAGGATGAGGGTTGTGGTGCGAGAGAGGGCTCGGGCTAAGGGCTGGGGGAGGAGCCAAGGGGTTGGGAGTATGGGAGGGGGCTCTGGGTTGAACAGGGGGTTGGGTCATAGGAGGGGGTACAGGCTCTAGGCTAGGGGTTCAGGTTCTGGGGTGGGGCCAGAAATGAGGGGTTCAATGTGTGGGAGAGGGCTCTGAGCTGGGACTGAGGGGTTCAGAGTGCAGGAGGTGGATCAGGGCTGGGGCAGGGGGTTGGGGCATAGGAAGGCATCAGCAATGCAGGCTGTGGGTAGTGCTTACCTCAAGCAGCTCCCAGAAGCATTGGAATGTTCCCCTTCTGGCTTCTATGCAGAGAAGCAGCCAGGCGGCTCTAGTAGGTGCACTGCCCTGTCCGCAGGTGCTTCCCCCACAGCTCCAACTGACCACAGTTCCTGTACATGGGTGCTGCCCCTGCAGCTCCCTTTGGCCACAGTTCCCGTCCATGGGTGCTGCCCCCGCAGCTTCCTTTGGCCACAGTTCCTGATCAGTGGGAGCTGTGGAGTCCCCTGGCTGCTCCTGTGTGTAGGAGTCAGAGGGGAGACATGCCACTGCTTCCGGGAGCTGTATGGAGCCATGGCAGGCAGGGAGCCTGTCTCAGCCCCGCTGCGCCACCGATAGGACTTTTAACAGCCCAGTCAGCAGTGTTGATTGGAGCTAGCAGGGTCCCTTTTTGACTGGGTGTTCAGTTCGAAAACAGGACACCGGGCACCCCTAGTGCATGCCAGACATGGAACTTGAGGTGGGAGGGGGGTAAGTTGGGTGGTGTGGCATTGTGCATGGCTGCAGAGATTCTGGGCAGTGCTGCAGCTAAAGGAGGATGCTGTAACTTAGACACCCAGAATCATCACAACAGGGGCCCTTTCCAGCTCTCAGAACAGCCCATGATTTGGAGGGTATGAGGGTGGCTTAAATCACTAGTACACTCTCCCTCTGACATGTGAACTCTTTGGTGGGTCTTTTAGTGGCTCAGCCCAGACTCTCACCCAATGTCTGTGAAAAAAAAATCTGGGGAAACGTTTTTTGGAAGCAAGGAGGGATGTGTATTTCATTCTTTATTTTCACATGCAGAACTGCAGTGTGATCATTGTGGTTTTGTTTTCATGCACAATGGATAGATGAAGGAAGGGCTGAAAGTTTTTAATTGTGCCAGGTGCATTTCATGGGTTATAATTAGATTCCCTAAGCAGCATCTGTTGAAAGGGGCCTTGATTCTGGCTGCATAGTTATGTTGACAGAATCTTTTTATTTCTTTTAAACACAGCAGAGTATATTGTGTGGTAAATACCTGCAGCATGTGTAAGATTACATCATTTTTCATAACACTACATAATAAAATCAATACAAGTGGGAACAGGGTTGCTATCTGCCTTTATTGTTTTTTTGATCTCCAAAACTAGAGCTTAATTTTCAGATGTGTACCCCTAATAGGATTTCTGAATCCTTAACTAGGGACTCTGTATGTACTTCAAGCACAAAAACACTCCACTGTCCCTACTGTAAGCTGTAAAGGAGGTTTTTGCCATCTGGCAATGCTGTATTAAGGATCATAAAGAAAAGGGAGGGGAGGAGAGACAGACAAGGTCTGTGAAATAAATCTGGATGATTTCCTAAATTAGGGCAGCAATTATGAAGATGTTTGTTGTTTTATTCTTTCACATACACAACTATATTGAAGAGTATTACTGTTGCTTTTTTTTCATTGAAAATGGTATATATTCTAATAAGCAATAAAAACATCCCGTGATCACACCTGGTAATTTACCAGTGCTCTACCTACAGCTGTTAAGGTGGCAACTGAGATAAGGAAAAGAAACGAATACCTAGAAAGTAACCTAGGGCCAGATCCAAAGTTCACTGTGGACTTTTCACTGACTTCAGTGGGCTTTGTCTCAGGACTCAGTAAATGGTAAATGCAAATTCTGAAATAAGACAATTCAGCAACGGTAGATCATAGAGAGTAAAAAGAAAAATGCTGTCTCAAGAAAATGTGTCCTTTTAACCTTGCCTTGTTGTGTCACACTTCCCCAGTTACTTCGACTTACAATCTTATGATCTTCACCTTACTATCTCTTGCAACAGAGACATGGGGTAAAATTTTCAAAGGGCCCAAGTCACATTTTAAAAAATGAGTTAGACATTTAGGAGCTTAAGTTCCATTTAAAGTCACTTGTTTCTTTAGACTCCATACATATCTATGGTTCAAAGAATCATTGGAGTATTCCTGAGCTACTTTAGAAAGCCGGGCCATGAATTTAAAAAAAATCAAAGCCCAAAGTTAGACTCCTAAATCCATATTTAGGCAATTAAGTGAACTGATTTTCAAACTTGCTGAGAACCAGGTAGTTTTCAGAGACACCATTGTGAACTGCTGGGTGCTCAGCACATTTATTTCAGTATCTAAATCTAGAGGCATAGGCTCCTAACAGAGCTGCCTGGAGGCCAACAATTCTGTTCTGCAACAACCATCAAGGTTTTGAAATCCCCCCTCCACACATACACCCACTCACATTGGAACAAAACCAAACCATTTCAAATGTTTTTGAAAAATGGAATTGTGTTGAAGTGTTGCTGTTTTCTGCTAAAAAGGATGGGGTTTTGATTTTGTTCTCAGTTTTTGAAAATCAGGTCTCTCTCTCTCTCTCTCTCCCCTCCCAGGAGTGTACAGAGACCCCTGGACCTCAGAGATTTTTCCAAACAAAAACTGCATCAAAATCAATGTCTCCATGAAGTGTTTTGGCTTGTTTCAGCCAAACATATTTTGATGAAAACACATTTAGTTGAAAATGTTCCACCTGTCACTAGTCCTAACTTTAGGCTCCTGTTTTTTTTCAAAAACTTTTGGCCCAAGGTGTCAGTTGTAGACTGAGAGACTGTTCTATTATCTTATGAACAGGAAGAGAGGAAGGATAATCTTTGGTTAAGGTACTGGACTTCCTATGTTGTCTTGGGCAAGTCAAATAATCTCTCTACTTCTGTTTTTCCTTATTGGGGAGAGCAATACACCCTTTCTTTCATCCTTTGTGTGACGTGGCTAGTTAGATTGCAAGCTCTTCAGAGCGGGGACTGTCTCTTTCTATGCATTTGTATCTGTAGCACAGTGGGGGCACTGCCCTTGATTGCAGTCTCTAAGCACTACTGTAATACAAGTAATCATATGTGCCTTTCCAAAGCCCACACATTGAGTCCTTGTTAGTGTCAGGAATAAAGCCCAAGGGCCTATTTACATGAAGGTCCCTTCATACTGCTATGGTGATAAACAAACGTGAGTAAGAATCAGATTGGTGTCCCAGCCTCTTGTTCAGTGTATGAGATCACAGCAACTCCATTAAAAAAAAACAAAACAAAAAACAGAGGCCAAATGTGCTTGTTGGAAAGCTGGCGAGATACCATTGTATAGTCAAGTCACTTGGAGACCTTTGTCTTTTACTAGCTAAGCTGTGGATGTAGTAAGAGATTCTGAAAACGTTTTTATTGTTTTCAAACTGTTAATGTACTCAGGATATTTTATACAACATTTTGTAGCAGGGCAGATGTTATTGGCAAGCATGTGAAACTGTTTAAAGGATCAAGGGAAACATTTCTCCTCCTCCTCACTTAAAGGGAGGAACTTTTTTTTTTAAGTTATGTCTGAATAAAATCAAATAACCATGTTTTTTGCATTGATTTTCAATACAGTTGGTAGTGAGCATAACTGAAAGCATGGACAATAAGGAGCCCTTGCTATACGTACATACATAGGGTTTGGAACAGAACACTAGGCATCAGTAAATATATTACCATTTACTGGGATTTTTCAAGTATCATTTTTCTACAGTCTGTGATTAAAGACAAGATTAAATGTGTTTACTTAATCTGTGTATGTCCAAGTCTAGAGAATTCTCTGTTTCACAAGGAGCTTTATCCTCCTTTTGTGAGAGCGAAAAATATACCTGAAGCAAAATTCTGTTTTGTTAAAGCTTATATACAATGGTAAGGGTAGACCAGCTTACAATATGTCCTTAATGTAACTTGCACTGCTTTGGAAGATTGTCCCTGACATTCTTTTCTTAAAGTTTCTATTTTCTTCTGAATGAAAGTTTAACTCCTTGCCACCTTTCCTTATGAGTTAGTTACAATTCCAGTGTTGGATAAGTGCATTCAATTTTCCTTTCCATGAAGAATCTGCTAATGCTGCATCCTTTTGTTCTTTGTAAGATCAAGGGATTTAAAACTCTCTGACCAATGAGCTGTCTATTGTTTAAATTTTGAACATGAATTTAAGCACTGAGAGCCAGATTCAGATGTTCCTTCAGATGTGCATGCACAATTCGTAGTGTGTGCATGAATCAAAGCACAGAATTTAGTTCTAACTGTATGACTGATGAGCTACAGTAGTAAAGATTATATATAATATAGGGACTCATCTAAAATATGAGCATTTTGAGATTTGCTCTTTAACAGTGACTTGCATTTAGTTCCTGCTGAGTTCAAGGATTTTTCTGACAATATTCACCTTGATTAGAGATGGGCAAATACTGCAGAGCAAACAATGGGGCTTTAGGACCTTTGTCCCCTCCCCACCTGCATAACCATCCCCATATCTATGCCAGGTGCAGAGAAATATGCGCCTGGTAATTCTCCCCCTTCTGCACCCTTCACACCTCCAGGTGGGGAGAGAATTGTGGGGAATAAGCAAAATCTGAGTTGTGCTCCCATGTGTGCTGGGTAGCACACAGTAGAGCCAGTGGGATTGGGATTGGGTAGTGATCTGCTACTGGTACGAGACAGTGCTGGATACTACCTGCTGGAAGCTGAATCTCTGTTCCTTGAGGTGCTCCAGGGATAGTGCAACTGTGTGCCCCACTCATTACACATGCACAATTACACAGTAAATCCGCAGGATATGTCAACACTGAAGGTGGCACAGCTGCACATACACTGCTATAGAGTAGAAAGGGTTTTCCCATCTCTGTAGTAAATCTACCCCTTTGAGAGACCACAGCTAGGTTGATGAAAGATTTCTTCTGTTGATATAGCTGCATTCCAAGGGAGGGGAGGGGGAAATAGGTTGCCCTAACTACCTTGCACAGAGCATGACATTTTTTCACAGCCCTAAGCAATGTAGCTAGGTTGACCTAAGTTTTAGGTGCGCATACCAGCGCTAAACAGGGAACAGAAAGATACCATGTGACTTATAAAAACTAGCCAGTAAGATGCCTGGGCATGACTGTCATGTTGTGTGTTTATTATAAAGTGCATAGCACTGTAGGTTCTGATAGGATTGGGGCCTCCAGGTGCTACTCTGATATAAATGGTTAATAATAATAATCACTGCTTAGTTTTTGAACGTTTAACTCCTGTACTGAACTGCTCATGCATAATTTGCAGAACAGGTATTATTCACTGAAATTATTCAGAGACTTCCACTGCCCCCCTCACTTCCACTGAATGATAGCTTGCTCTGAGAATTACTCGGTGAGGCCATTGGGATAGGTTGCTACTCTGAATGAGTTAGGGTGACCTGGAACTGGAGCCTTTAGCAAATAATTTTGAATAATGAATAAATAGGAGAAAATCCATAAACTGCATATAAGGGGGAATTAATCAAATAAACAACTTGCTTCAAATTATTTATTTAGCTTTAATCCTGATGTTGTGATTGCTTCACTATCAAGCTCAACACAAAAATATTAGCAAACCAATTTTAAGTGCAGATTTCTGTCTCCAATACATTTTTTAAAAACGTCAGTTTATTGGAGATTTTAATGTATTGCACTAAATCCACAGAAGGCAAAGCAAGATTTAAAATGCAACTACAAAAAAAATTAGATCCACCAAAATAAATAGATTTTAGAAAAATACATATCTAGTCTGAGTAATACAAAACACTATGGCTAGTATATCATACTATATGGAAAAACCTGAATTGTCAGGTCTGTGGAGTGGAAGAAACTCCTGTTAGGTTATCCATCTCTAAATTTTATGAGTTTGCCTAGCACAGCGTTCAGGATAAAAACAATATTAGAAATTCATGAATTTATTGAAATTAACATTACCTAGAATACATAGGATTCCTTGAAAAAGGGAAAAAGCATACACTTTAATTCAAAAGATTAAGAAATTGATTACTCAATTATTCAGGATTCTATACTATTTCTATCTTAAATAGAAATTAATGGCTTATCAGTGATCTTAGTTTAGGAACTAACATTACCAAGCAGCAAGTTTTTTATGGCCTTTGTTTATGGGTGAGCAAAGTACAGCAGAGCCTCAGATCTCTATAGCAGTAAAATGCCATTTCTTAACACTAGAGAGAGGCAAGAGCTGGAACAATCTATCCAAAAGGCTGTATTGTCTTTGGGGTGGTTAAGAAGGGTTTACATTTCTGGAATAGGTTATTCCTTCACATGATAGAAATGAATGGACATAGATAGAATATTCTATTCAATTGGGTCTTATTCACTCACTGTATTCCATGAATGGGGAGCCATCAGAAGGGGTAGTTGTCACAGTTCTACATGCTTCCTGCAGTTCCTGTTGCCCCAGCCTAATAAGTGGTGGGACTGGCCAGAGAGAGGGTGTGGGAATCAGGGCAATAGGGATTCAGCACACTTCCCATGCAGCCATCTGGTTCAACTGCACCCATTTTCATAATTTTCATAGTGTAAATGAGACTAGATATGTGGCTTTACTTTCATCACTGCTAGAATATGGCTATCTCCACATCTAGAGCAGGACTGCTGCTTTCGTCTAGAGGAAGGCTTTCCCTGTGGTTATAGCACTAGTCTGGGCTATGGGAGGTCCAGGTTCAATCCTGACTGTGCCACGGACCTGCTGTCTGATCTTGGGCAAGTCACTTGGGGTATGTCTACTCTGCAATTAAAAAAACTCGCAAGTGGCCCATGCCAGCTGACCTGGGCTGTGAGGCTTTTTAACTACAGTGTAGACATCTGAGCTCAGGCTGTGGCCCAAGCCCAAACAACTACACCACAGTTAAACAGCCCCGCAGTCTGAGTCAGCTGACCCGGTCCAACTGTGGGTGTCTAATTGCAGCGTAGACATGCTCTTAGTCTCCGTGCTTCAGTTCACCGTCTACAAAATGTGGATAATAGCATTTCTCTCTCCCAGGGGTGTTGTGAAAATAATTACATTAAAGATGGAGAGGCTATATAAGTACCATAGATGGATTCCAAACTGCTTCCAACCCTGTATAAAACTTCCCAGCCCTTCTTCCTGCATCAGATGGCTTAAGAACAAAACAAAGAACCTCCGCCACCAATAAACATGTGGGTGGGGAGATGACAAAAAGGCTCTGAGGGTGGCCGGAGTTCCGCCTCTGCTACCGCTACAGGATGGATAGAGACAGAGTCTCTAGCTTTAGTGAGGGCTTTAAGATTCAATGAAGTGTATTGTTCAATTTAATAAATAGGAGTAGCAATAAAATGTTTCCAATCTGTATCCGAATGGACAATTTATTAACCTGTTTTTCAGAGATGCTGAGTGCCTGCAACTCCCACTGACCGCAGCTGGAATTCTGGGCAGCCAAGCCCCTCAGAAACTCAAGCCCTATGTCCTTGCTCAAATGTAGAAGAACAGATTAGATACTATCCCATTATTTGTATTTACATCAAATATTCAGACACTCTGAAGGCTGATTTCTCTGCAACTCCCCTATATTGATTTATTGGGTACAAAAGACATTAGACATAAGTTCTGGAACAGCATGTTTTCCAAGGAATATGCTTATAATATAATAGTGAGAAGCAGACACCCACTATCAGTCACTCATAAGTGACTGGGAGCAGGATCTGGGGGCTGAAATGGAGTAAGTTAATTGGATACATTTATGTGAGTTAACAAAAGATATGTCAATGCCAGACATATACTTTGTCATTTACATCACTCCTTATGAATCCTATTAATCCACGCATTGTCCCAGGTGGAAAATGGTTCCTGGCAAATGGGACATCATTTCACCAAGCATTGCAATGCCCCGATCCAAAACTTTTTGGGGTAACGTATTTAGCTTTTGTAGCTATTACGTTATACCTTTTTGTGTTTTGTCTACTGCACCTTTAAAACTCTGACTCTGCTATCTGTAGACTCGAATTATTTTATGTTCAGTTCAATGTAGATGGCCAGAAGAGACATGTATCCTGTGTGATCCCAGAAGTGCTCAGTGTCTTACAGAATGAAGGCCTATGTATGATAACATTGCAAATTACATGGATAAATTTACATGGAATAGACAATGAGTCTTTGTATATTATATTATAATGTCAAGTTTTCAGCATCCCCATTGGAAGCTATCTCCACTGTTCAGCAGATGCTCTTTCCTGCGGAAATGTTTGAAGAAATTGCTATTGATGTTATTTATTTGCTTCTGGTAGCTTTCACAATATGCCAGGTACTTTCCAAATAATAATAATAAAAAAAGGTTAATTCCCTGCCTCAGTGAGCATTTCCATTTTTCAGGGATTTATAACTCAGCCATAACTTTGTTTCAGGCTGGAACTCAACAAAATAAGTAGGATTTTCAAAGACACTTCAGACATTTGGGTGCTGAATTCCCATTAAAGTTAATTCCCCAACATGGATAGCTTTTAAAATGCTATCCTGCATAGTTTGGGAATCTTTTTATATAATATATAGTCATCTTTGAATTATACATGAGTAATAAAATTGAGAAGTTTACTGATTTCAAATGCTTCTCACATTCTTGTAATTAAAAAATAGCATTGTTTAATATATTAAAAATATAAGCTGATCATTCATAATTTTGTAGAACATACACTAGTGCCTATCCAGAACTTTAATAATATGACACACAAAAAGATGTTTACTTTGAAAAGAAAATGCATTTAAAAATTGTTTATACTGGTGCAGTAATTATTTTCCAGGAAATTACAGAATGCTATTTGGCATAGTTAGCACACATCATGTGTTATTTCCGTAATTGTGAGAATCATGGCAGTAATTCTAGCAAAGTTTGTTTTTATAAAAATCTCTTCTAATGACAGACATGAACTTTAGGAATAATCTGGAATATTGCTCCGACAATGCCAATGGTTCAGACTTTGTTCTTTGGTATCACACAATCAGCTCTGTGTTGTTGGGGAACCAGGGCACAAAATCCAGCCTATCTGACCCATGAAGAACAACCTCCCTCCCCCAGCCTCTGCTTGAACCAAACCTTATCAGAGAAAAGACTTGCAGAGAGCAGTGAAGGGTGGTGGGAGACACACCTAGACCCCTCCTGACAAGGGTGATAGGATTAAGGCAACTCCTCTAGCCTCATCTGCATCAAAGATGGGACAGTACAGCATCTCCATTAGCATACAGAATGGAGAACAGAGATTCCAGCGCAACAGCTGCACTGAACTCTTGGATCAGACCAGCAGGGGAGCCCTGCATTCTGGGGGATCTCTGCTCCAGATGTTAATGAACCTACACCTGCACACACCCAGCTCAGTAGTTATCAGACCAATTCTAGTGATATATCTTTGATTGATATCCAAAATACTGAAGCTGTCTAATTGCATTGCGAGCTCCCTGGAAGGAACACCACCCACCACCCAAGAGTGATCAGCTCTTATTTGTCTAGCCTAAAGAAAACCCTTGAGTCATCAGTTTACCCATACAGAAATCTAGTGTTCTCCCTTGAACCATTGTTATTTCCCTACAAGAAACCCATGCTCAAGAGTGTTCTGATGCATGGATCCAACTCTGCATCACATCCACTGGGATTTCCTCTTCTCCTTACTGATTGTGGTGGGGGCTTTGCCTGTCTCCAGCACTCAGGACCCCGAGCTACCACCATCACCTGGGAATCCCAACCAGTTCAAGCTTCGTGGAGTGGGGAGATCCCCGCTCTCTCTCTCTCTACTTTTCTACCTCAGGCAGGTATAGTTTTCTATATATGACTATTTTGTTTAGGCTCTCCTTGTGTGGTTATCACTATTATTTAATAAATAACTTTTATGGTTAAGCTGGTCGCTTCTCTCTCTCTCTCTCTTTCTCTCTCTCTGAACTTTACTCCTTTGTGTTTTTAGCTTCCCCATTTACTCTGCAGCAACACTTCTCTTACCTAGGCTAAAGATCCCTGTAGTGCCCAAAAATACTGTGAGGTTTGCTCATCAGGTGGATCACTACGAGAACAATTGTGACATGAAAGTGGGGATAGGAAAGTGCTGAATCTGTGACATATGAGGGTGGCAGCTTGGATGTGCTGCTCAACCCAGACTACTGAGTCCTGAGGCATATAAGGGTGACAGCCTGGAAGTGCTGATTGACCTGGACCATTCAGACTTGCTCTGGTAATGTGTGTGTGTGTGTGTGTGTGTGTGTGTACACACATCTGGTTTGGGGGCTGGAGGATCCCAGCCCTGGGGAATCTAGGTTCTGCAGGATAGCTCCATTGGGACGGGACTTGAAGAAGGGAGAAATAGAGCTCCGTATGAGAACACAAGTGACACAAGAAGTACATTGATAAAATTACAACCCCCCTCACCGAACAGTAACCCTAATAAATGAGCGTACCCCAAAGTAACAGGTAAATCTGGTAATACATTACAGCACACATGTAATAGAATGGTGTGGGCTCCATGTAGTGGTTTATTTACTGTACCTTTTCATAACCCAAGTTTTTTCCCTCACTGGTGGATTTTATGGGCTGGTGGTATTTATATCACTTTTGTTTCTCCATTTTATTGTCTTTTCCTTTTCTTTTTATCTTTTTGATATTCAATTAATTTATAGTATGCAAAAACTACAATTTCAATCTAAAAATATCTTTTTCCACTCTGCTGCAGGTGCCACACTTGTCTTCTTTCCTACAGAGGTTGCAAGCTGAAATTCAACGGGATTTTCAAGTTAAAATTTTGTATGTGGTTAAAAACTTGAACGTCTCTAATTTCTATAACACAAAATTCACACACACAAAAAGATCTCCCCACTGGGCAGAAAAGGTCTTAACAGCAAAGGACTTGACTGAAATTATCTTCTCTCAGCTCCAATTTGTTGCAGGGTCGGCAAATCTGCCTTTATGAGTAGCAGATTATTTGCACCCCTCACTGGTTAGGCTGTGAATGACATGGAGGGGAAGAGTTTGGGTTACAACCCCAGTCTGTGCCCTCCAGCATGGGGTGGGTAGTGGTGGCTTCATACAGCCTGACCTCCCCACCAATGCACAGAGCAGCAGTGAGAGTTGGCTATGGAAAGAGGTAAGAGAGAGGCCTCACATACACCCCCTGCATAGAATTGTAGGCAGAGTTGGAGGTGGTGGTTGTTTTTCCATGGAAAATGTACTTATTTTTTGCAAAAATTGAAAAACTAAGAACTTTTGGCCAAAAACTGAAAAAAAATTGATTTGGAAATCCCGCTTCACTGCCTTGTGGAAGTTGTAATTCAGGTATCTCGTTGTCAAAAGGCTGGGATCCTGGATCAGACTATATCTTCCTTGATGTACTGCAGTATTTTCTGCAGGTCAGGGAAGGTTGTATACCATGAGAGACGTAGTCTGGCCAGGAAGCCTGACCCATGGAATAGAATGGGCACATGAGGCAACTGAACTACAACTCCCAAGAGCCATGATGTCAGGATCTCCAAATTGAAATAGAGTAACTCCTCACTTAAAGTTGTCCCGGTTAACATTGTTTCATTGTTACGTTGCTGATCAATTATTAGAGAACATACTTGTTCAAAACTGTGCAATGCTCCCTTATAATGTCATTTGGCAGCTGCCTGCTTTGTCCACTGCTTGCAGAAGAACAGCCCATTGGAGCTAGCTGGTGGGGGCTTGGAACCAGGGTACACTGTCAGTCCCTCATCAGCTCCCTGTTCCCCTAAGTTCCTTGTGCTGCAGCAGCCCAGCAAGCTATCAGTTGCCAGCAGGTCAGCTGTCCCTCTCCCCACTGCCATGTGCTGCTCCTGCCCTCTGCCTTGGAGCTGCTCCCAGGAGCCTCCTCCTTGCTCTGCAAGGTGGGGGGGTACTAATGTCAAGGTGTCCCCCTCCCCCTGCTTACCCCATTTCCATAAAGTGGGGGGGTAGTGGTGGGAGGGACAGGTCAAGGCTCAGGATGGAGGGAGCTTCCTGGCAACAGTTTCTGCCTCAACTTATTGATCTACTTAAAAAGGCAGTGTACTTAGACTGGGGTCAGCATACTTAAAGGGGCAATAATGAGCATCTCTCTCTCTCTCACACGGTGTGTGTCTCTGTCTGCCATGCTGTCTCCCCTCCCTCCATTTGTGCTGCCTTGTAGAATGTGAGTTTACATTAACAACAATGGGTTAACACTTCAGGGCTCAGCTGTTTGCTAGTTCATCTTTTAGCAGTAAGGTGTTCCCTGGGAAAAATCCCATCCTCTGACTTCACCACCTCAACCAAGGTTCACAATCATCATCGCTGTGTATGAGTATTAAATTTTGTTTAAAACTTATACTGTGTGTGTATGTATGTATGTGACTATTGTCTGGTGAAAATTTTTTTCCCTGGAACCTAACTCCCTCTATTTACATTAATTCTTATGGGGAAATTGGATTCGCTTAACATCGTTTCCTTTAAAGTCGCATTTTTCAGGAACGTAACTGCAACGTTAAGCGAGGAGTTACTGTATTTCTGGTTTTGGCTAAAATATTTTGATTTTCAACTATAGAACACTTTTTGCCCAAAAATGTTAGTTGAAGGCCCAGTTTTCAGCCAGCTCAGTTTGTTTTTTTTCAAGTTCGTGGACTGGGGATGTTTTTCAGAGACAAAGGAGAGGGCATATTTTGCAGATTACTTTTTTACATGAACATGTATCCAAAGCTTGTGGAACATGCATTCACACTGAACAAACTCACCTGAGTAGCATCAGAATCAGGGTGAAACAGACAAATACTGAAAGCAAGCATCATTTGTACCATGACCCCAGTGGCACGTTTCTGAGCAGGTGTTCCACTTGGGTCATAGGAAAAGAAAGTGGCTTAGCCAGGAGCCTGCTGACTTATAGTTCTCCTACTTCTCCTTTACGTAAGGGTCTGGAGATGTACATGGGTATAGCAAGAGCCAACAAGGCAAGACTGGATCCAGAAGCAAAGGAAGACCTACTAGCAAGGCCAGAGCAAAGAGTGAAAGCTGGGATTGGGGAGCTCAGCACATCTAGGGCAGGTAAGACAAGTCTGGATGTGATTGCCGTGTACTTGAGCTTGGGAGGTGAGGGTAAAAGAGAGGAACAGCTGGGACAGACCAATAAAAGACCCAATAGTAATAGCTGCTACTATGGGGGATGTGACTTTTGTTTGAGAGCAGAGAAAGCAAAGCTGACAGTACAAGACTAATAGGGAAACAAATCACACAGCCTAGCAGGGCTTGAGGGTCAGGGAAGGAGGAGCACTGGAGGGAAGTGAGAGTTTTAGAAACAGTGAAGACTGAGGGTACGTCTACACTGCACGATTATTTCGAAGTAGTTTAAACCGATATTACAAAACCGATGTTATAAAATCGGNAGCCACCATGGTGGTCCGGCAGCTCGGGGCGCTCCCAGGTCAGGAAGCCACCACCGTGACCCAGCAACCCGGGGCGCCCCCCCACCCCCCCGGGGTCAGGGAGCCGCGGCTCCGGTGGACCTGCCGCAGGCATGCCTGCGGCAGCTCCGCCAGAGCCACGAGACCCGCGCGGGGGGCGGTGAAATGTCCCGGCGCCTAGGGCGTCAGAAATCCTAGCGCCAGGCCCTGTCTTTAGGCCTTATGGCCAGCGGATCCGACTTTGATAGAGGGTGCTGTTCACCATGTCCTCTATGTGCTGAACAATGAAAGTGTCTTTTTGCTCCCCTTACATTACCCAAAGTCCATTTTCTCCACCTCCAGAGTCAGGAAGGATTCCTGGGGTACAGTTTCTGTCCCTTGATGTGCTCACCAAGCTGCCATTTCTTAGCTTCATTGCTTTTACCTTATTAGTAAATGTACTTTCACTATTCGCTGGCTTACAAGCTTGACCCTGGCAGGTAAATCCATATTCCTTTGTCTAAAGGTTTATAAGCTCTCCCCAGAACATGTTTTAGGAACATAGTTCCAGCACACGTACATAACTCTTTACATACCACCTGTACATACATCCCACAATGATATTCATGGGCAGCGTTTCGCCAGATTTCATAAAAAGACTTTATTTGATCCACTATTGTAGTAGAATGATATTGTATACAATCAGTTGATTCATTTCTTATTCTTTGCTGTTCAGATCCCTGTTTTCCCCCTGTGGTGTCTGGACCCTGATTGTCACAATCTTTTAATGTCGTACTCTTCCAACTTAGATGTTTCCCATCCCCAAAATAGTGAGTAAAGATCCCTTTCCAGCTGATGCTGTGGTCTCTGTTGGAATCAAAGAATTATTACTGCATGGTGTAAACACAAATAAACATCTGTTTCTTTTGTTCTTGTACTAGTAATTAACATGACATCAGGAAGTGGATTTCTCATAGGAGAGGTTCATACAACATTCTTACAAGTGTGGAAGAGAAATTTGCATTCTGAGATTGCTGAAGATTTTTATTTTTAAACCTGCAGTCAGATGATCTAGTTTCCAGAGAGGATTTTAGAAAGTCAAAGAAAAACTCCCAAACGCACACACAGACCACACATTGATAAGTCTCAAACATTGTGAAAATACCATTAAATACATTGGAAGGAGGTTGTTCTAGAGATTAAAACTCTTTAATTCTTCCAGAACACCACTGTTTGCAATAGTGTTATTCCAGTATTTTGGCTCTAGAACCATTCACTTCATGGTCACTGAGACAAATGAAGTGCAGGTGAGTGATTTTTTATTGCTTTCTCCACTTTAAATGGTTTTCCCAGACTGAGGGACTGTGCATCTCAGATGCTAAGCATTTCTTGCAAGATGCTGAATGCCATCAGCTCCCACTAGCATCTTTGCAGGATCTAGCCTAGGAGTCAGCAGGCTAAGAGAGAGAGAGATGTTTCTTCCTATTAACTAAATGTTTATTCACAACTTTATTAGATCATAGCCATTGTCATCTATAGAACAGGAGTACTTGTGGCACCTTAGAGACTAACAAATTTATTTGAACATAAGCTTTCGTGGGCTACAGCCCACTTCATCAGATGCATAGAATGGAACAAAATTGTCATCTATGTTTCTCCTGGCTTCCCCTTTTCATGTATATATCCCGTATTTTGTGTATTGTAGTTGATTTGATTTGGGGGAAGAACAATGGGAACATACAGTCGCCTCCAAAGCCCACTGAAGGGGGCCAGCCTACTGAGAAAAATGCTATGTATTTGGAAAAGAAATTCAAGTCAATTTTGAGACGAAGCACAAAGGAAGTTGCTGCAATATATCAGAAAAATGTATGTTTAAAATGACCAATTTCTCTCTTAAATAGGGCTGAGGAAATGCCAGCAGAGCCTACTGTGCCACTTTTTCTGGTACCCTATTCACTCACTGGTGACCTTTCTACTTCTGTAAGTATACTTAGCAACAAATGGCATCTGTCAAAGCTAGAAAGGAAGGGGTTGCTGTACTCAAGACATGAGGTAATGAGGAGTAAACAGTGAGGTGGCAAAATTTGCTGATGATACAAAATTACTAAAGATAGTTAAGACCCAGGCAGATTGTGAAGAGCTACAGAAGAATTACACAAAACTGGGTGACTGGGTAACAAAATGGCAGATGAAATTCAATGCTGATAAATGTAAAGTAATGCACATTGGAAAACATAATCCCAACTATACATATAAAATGAGGAGGTCTAAATTAGCTGTTACCACTCAAG
>NC_133770.1:198118770-198121149 GCF_003597395.2 Chelonoidis abingdonii
CTGGTGGGACTGCATCATCACACAGAGCTGAGATGACCAGCAGTGAGTCCAGAACTTTTGCATGAAGCAAGCCACATTTCTGAAGCTTTGTGAGCTGTTTACCCTACCATCTAGCATAAAGATACATGCAGGAGTCACCCTTGCTGCTCCAGAATCACGTTGCTATAACTTTCTGGAAGGTGGTTACCCAAGACTGCTACAGGTCCACTGCCAACCAGTTTGGTGTTTGGAATTCGACAGCGGGTAAAGTGGTGGCGGAAGATTCTGAGGCAACCAGGCATGTGATTTACCGCAGGGTGGTGGGCATTAAAGATATTCCTGAAGTAACTGCTCGATTTCAGAGAATGTGATTTCCTAACTGCTCTGGAGCCATTGATGGGACCTATGTGCCCATACTTTGCCTTCCTCAAGGAGCACATGAGAACGTAAACCGCAAAAGGTACTACTTCATTGTTATGCAGATCCTTGTGGACCACAGAGGCTGATTTATGAATGTCAATGTAAGCTGCATTTGAAAAGTTCCCGATGCAAGAGTTTTTCATCACTTGGGAGTCTACATTCATGGACAGGCTGGGACATTATTCCCATCAAATGACATTGTCATAAATGGAGATACTGTCCCCACCATTATTCTGGGGGATCCTGCGTACTCCCTCTTGCCTTGGCTTGTGAAACCGTGTCCTGATTTCAGAGGCCCTGGCAACAGAAGGCTGGATGCCGGTGTCATTAATGCTGTTTGCATTACTGTGGCTTGCTGTGCTCTTCGCAATCTTTGTGAAACCAGAGGTGAGCTTTCCCCCTGAAGGACCACTGAATTGGTGCCTTCAGCCAGAAAGTGCATCTACTTCAGCTGGTGCTGACTGCACCCTTGCAACAGAAGTCATGGATGTTTTGTGTTCTTACATTATGAACTTGCCTGGCCCAATGCAAGAGGAGGAATAGTACCTGTAAGAATGTGCTTAGAGAAATAGTGTTTGCCTAGTAATGTATAATTGCTCCTGATCACATTTTTAGCTTTATTATCTCAAGTCATGATTCTATGATGTGATGCACTGATAGCTATAAACTTTCTTGATGACATAAAATGCTTTATTAGTAAACGTGTTAAACAGAACAACAGTCACCCATTGCTAGGCAGGCCAGCTGCCATTACATCACCCCAAAACAAGTAACAGAAGAACATTTCCAAAACAAAACAAACAAAAAAAATAAAATAAAAGTGCAGGAACCAGTGCAAACATGACACATCCCCCCTACTGCTGCTTGTCCCCTGCTCCCACATTCTCCTTTCCCTTCTTTCCCCATTTTCCATGCACTTGGGGCTGCAGTAGGGGGACAGAGGTATCCACAGGAGACAGGTTCAAGAAGAAAGGCTGCACGTGGTTAATTGCCCTGCCCAGCCAGTCATGGGGCTTGAACGCTGCCACGAACGATGACATTGAATTGTCCAAGTTACTTCTGGACTGAGGGTACATAGCAAGGGGATCAGGTCATGGTGTGGGAGAGGCAGCAGGAGCCAGTGCTTTACCAGCCATGATGAAGAGGTGTCACTCAAACAGTTCTCCTTGTTGCGCTCTGTCCACTTCCTTAGCCACCATTCCTGTTCCAGGAACTGCGTTGCAAGTGCCTGCTCCCTTGCTGAAACCCTGTCCTCCATCTACGCAGCAAGACCCACCCTTTCCTCCTGACTCTCAGCATGCCAGTGCTTCAGTGTTAAGTCCCTTTGCTTCTGGTAATGGACCTGCATGTCAGCCCTTTCAAGAATTTCGATCATAACTTCATCACAGAAACCCTTCCACTTGGAATGGTCTGTGAAGGTACATTGGGCCAGGGCTCAAGTTCTGGATGTACAGCAGCCAGTGGAAGTCAAGGGTCCTGAAATACGATAATAAGCAGAGGGTTATGTCTCAAACAGCTCAGTGGAGGAGCACAGAATTAGTTCTCGTGAAATCTCAAGGAGATACAATGTTACATTTCAAAATTGAACTAAAATATATTGGGAAAGGGATGCTTCAGTCCACAGAGGGATTCTCTCTGAACATGGCTTGGTTAATTGCAGTTACAAAAGTGCAGAGACAATGGTAAGTTTAAAATGGTAAGCGTTTTCTGTTTTATAAAAATTGCATAAGTACTTGGGTTGTTGGGGTGTGTGGCAAGTGGCCTTGCAACAAAAGGCTTTTTCTATCATTTCAGGCCTTTCACATTTTGGAGGACATAAGTGTTCTTTATCAGACGGGTAGCCGTGTTAGTCTGAATCTGTAAAAGCAGCAGAGAATCCTGTGGCACCTTATAGACTAACAGACATTTTGGATCATGAGCTTTCGTGGGTGAATACCCACTTTGTCAGATGAATGTAGTGGAAATTTCCAGGGGCAGGTA
>NC_133770.1:198124375-198158594 GCF_003597395.2 Chelonoidis abingdonii
TATATATTGTAGCAAGCAAGCTAGAGTAATAAGTTGTTCATCAGGGAGGATGAGCCCTGTTCTAGCAGTGAGGTGAAAACCAAGGGAGGGAGAAACTGGTTCTGTGTTGGCAGCCATCACAGTCTTTGTTCAACCCTGAGCTGATGGGTGTAAAATCTTTGGGCAAGATGAATTGGAAAGGTCAGCAGTCTTACTGGAAGTCTGGTCTGAAGTTTTTTCTGCAGGATGGCCACCTTAGAAGTCTGCTGTATGGTGTGGCTTAGGGAGGTTGAAGTGCTCTCCTACAGGTTTTTGTATATTGCCCATCCTATATCTGATTTGTGTCCATTATCTTTTCCGTAGAGACTGTCCGAGTTTGGCCGATGTACATAGAGAGGGGCATTGCAGGCATATGATGCTATATTACATTGGTGACACACACAATATGCCGGCTTTTCCTGTTTACCTGCCCGCTGCATCCGAGTTCAGATTGCTGTCCAGAGCGGTCAGTGCTGCACTCTGGGATGCCGCCCGGAGGCCAATAACGTCGATTTCCGTCCACACGAACCCTAATCCGAGTTATCACTATCGAATTTAGTGCTACTCCTCTCGTTTGGGAGGAGTTCCGAAATTGATTTAAGGAGGCGGTTAACTCGATATTAATGACGACGTCGTGTGAACAGATACAGCGTTAAATCGGTATATCGGCCATTAAACCGATTTAAAGTCACAGTGTAGACCTGGCCTGAGTCAGGGCTACACCCCACCACGCAACTAGTGGAACTGGCTAGATGCAGAGAGGAGTGTCCATTAAACATCTCCACCAGGAACTCCTGTAGCTTCTTCCTTTTTGGGCTGTAGCAGATCAATACCTAACGGGCATGCAGGATGTTGTAGTGGATAGCACACTGCATTAGAAGTCAGGATTCCTTGGGTGTATTACCAGCTCTGCCACTGAACTGCTGTGTGACCTTGGACATGCCACTTTACCTGTCTGTTTCTCCTCTCATCCTTTGTGTGCCATTTAAATTGTAAGTTCTCTTGGGCTGGGATTGTCTCTTACTCTGTGTTTGTACAGTAATCTCAGCTGGAGCTTTGTGATATTATTGTAATACAAATAGTAATCACATTAGTCTTTATTCTTAAAGTCAATCTGTTAGTTTTCTCAACAGTTTTGGCAAATAAACAAGTTCTCCTATTTCTTGGCATGCCATTATTTGCAATAAATCCAGAATACCAGTGGAATAAAAATATGTGTGTAATTAGTTCTTTCAGCTTATTACATTAACATATTTTGCATTATTTTTTCATTAGTATAATTTCCATTGTCATTGTACAGTAAAGAACTGTGATATGCAAGGTAACAACTTGACTCTAGTAATATAACCCTGCCACCATCCCAAACACCATGTATGGATTATGCATGTGGAGGGAAAAATACAAATCAGCCTCTAAAAACTCTGATAATATTTCCAAGTGCCCATATTTATATTTGTATGTGCAATTAACTGGTATACAAATGCGCTACACACACACATATATGTGGGGATTAGCATACCCATAAGTGGATGCTCTTGTGAGTTTTGCAGGTTCATTAACAAAGGCTGATTTTATATATGTGGCCTTTTGTGACTGACAAGGCAATTTCTGTACATTTCTGTACCGTCTAACTTAGTGGTTCTCAAACTTTTTTATTGTCAACCCCTTTCTCACACAAACCCTCTGAATGCGACCTCCCTTATAAATTAAAAACACATTTTTATTAGGGCTGATGATTAATCACGGTTAACTCATGTGATTAATTCAAAAAAATTAATTGTGATTAAAAAAATAATCAGTTTTTGTTGCACTGTTAAACAATAGAATACCAATTGAAATATGTTAAATATTTTTGGATGCTTTTCTACATTTTCAAATATATTGATTTCAATTACAACATAAAATACCAAGTGTACAATGCTCACTTTATATTATTTGTGATTACAAATATTTGCACTGTAAAAAAATCCCATATTTTTCAATTCACCTCATACAAGTATTGTAGGGCATCCCCTTTATTGTAAAAGTGCAACTTAAAAATGTTTTTATTTTTTTTTGTTACGTAACTGCACTCAGAACCAAAACAATGCAAAACTTTAAAGCCTACAAGTCCACTCAGTCCTACTTCTTGTTCAGCAAATTGCTAAGACAAACAAGTTTGTTTACATTTGCAGGAGATAATGTTGCCACTTCTTATTTACAGTGTGACCAGAAAGTGAGGACAGGCATTTGCATGGGACTTTTGTAGCAGGAATTACAAGATATCTACGTGCCAGATATGCTAAACATTCATATGCTCCTTCATGCTTTGGCCACCATTCCAGAGGACATGCTGATGATGCTCATTAAAAAATAATGTGTTAATTAAGTTTGTGACTGAACTCATTGGGGGAGAATTGTATGTTTCTGGCTCTATTTTACCCGCATTCTGCCATATATTTCATGTTGTAGCAGTCTTGAATGATGACTCAGCACATGTTCATTTTAAGAACACTTTCACTGCAGATTTGACAAACTCAAAGAAGGTAACAATGTGAGATATCTAAAGATAACTACAGCACTTGACCCAAGGTTTAAGAATCTGAAGTGCCTTTCAAAATCTGAGAGGGACGAAGTATGGAGCATGCTTTCAGAAGTCTTAAAAGAGCAACACTGTGATGCAGAAACTACAAATCCTGAATCACAAAAGAAAATCAACCGTCTGCTGGTGGCATCTGACACAGACGATGAAGATGAACATGCGTGGGTACACTCTGCATTGAATTGTTGTTGAGCTGAACCTGTCATCAGCATGGATGCATGTCCTCTGGAATGGTGGTTAAAGCATAAAGGGACATCCAGACTTTTAGCGCATCTGGCATGTAAATATCTTCTAACGCAGGTTACAACACTGCCATGCGAACACCTGTTCTCATTTTCAAGTGGCATTGTTAATAAGAAGCAGGCAGCATTATCTCCTGCAAATGTAAACAAACTTGTTTGTCTGAGCAATTGGCTGAATAAGAAATAGGACTGAATGGACTTGTAGTCTCTAAAGTTTTACATTGTTTTATTTTTGAAAGTAGTTATTTTTGGTACATCAGTCCACATTTGTAAGTTCAACTTTCATGATAAAGAGATTATACTACAATACTTGTATTAGGTGAATGGAAAAATATTATTTCTTTTTTTTACAGTGTAAATATTTGTAATAAATATAAAGTAAGCACTGTACACTTTGTATTTTGTGTTATAATTGAAATCAATATATTAAATGTAGAAAACATCAAAAATTTAAATAAATGGCATTCTATTGTTTATCAGTGTGATTAATCGCGATTAATTTTTTTAATCGTTTGACAGCCTTAATTTTGATATTAACGCTATTGTTTAAAATGAATTGATCTTTTCTCACCACTTTTAAATTAAGACTAAAACATATTTTAATCAAATTAGTGTTATAAACAGAAAGGTGGTTTTTTTTTAAATAGTTGCTGTTTAATACTGGGAGGTAAAGAAACTTTATCAATATCACTTTTCATAGCAGACATAGCACTCTATTGCCACCCTTTTGCGCTACTGCTGGCGGTGGCACTGCCTTCAGAGCTGGGCGGCTCACAACCCCTGGTTTGAGAACCCCTGGATGAGTCTAACTACTTACCAATTACTTTCTCACCTACTAAATTCAAAGCTTGTTGATTTTTTTTTTTACTGTCAGTCGGTGTCTATGTGTAAGGAAAACACTTGCTCTCAGGATTATACTCTTTAGGAATTGGTAAACTAGATTCCTATCATATGTTCTTGTTGTTGACGACTTAAACCAAGTGAACTCTCTCACTTCTCTGCCAGGTTTAGAAAAGGAAAGCAGAGATTCAAATGCCCTCAAAGATTTCCCCTTTGAGATTCTGCCTGCAACTACATCGTCTTACTTACCAACTAGACTGAGACTCTATTCTGTGTCTTTATAGGGTCAACATCTAAGAGATCAAAAGAAGTTTGCTTTCTTACAGCAATATAGATCTAAAATAATGTTCTCCTATTTTATCGTTGACAGTTCTTTGCTGTCTGTTTCCCTGCATTATCCTACTCCGGTAACTTCAAAATATCACAGTTTGTAACTTATTGCTTTGCAAGCAAATTTCTTAGTTTATTTAGAATGGCTAGGTTGCTCAACAGCAAATCTCACCAATACAATCACCACATTTCTAGAAAATCACAAATTAAAGCTATTGTGTGACAAAGGAAGAGGGTCACAGAAGTAATTATTTTCTTCTAATCCTGAACAAGGATTTATATTAGAACAAAAAAAAAATATTATCCCTAGAGTTACTCTCTACCCTTCACTTCAGAGCTGCTTCTTAAAGACTTTTGCAGCCTTGTCCTGTCTGCTTTCCTGATATTAATTTAAAGAAACAATACACATATAGATCCTCATATCTTCCTCCTCTTTTTTTCCCTATACAAAATGTTTTAAGAAAAATGAATACTTCATGTGGTGGAATCTTTGGCACTTCTTCTTAGCGTGTGCTCAACATTGCCTCAGGTGGCATGTGACCAGGATTCATGACAAAATTTGGTCCATTGGTTGGATCATTAGCTTCCCTGGCTTGGGCCGGGTTCTAAAAGAGACCGAGACATGAACATTCATCCACACCCCCTATCCTGTGCGCTGAGTAAGGCATATAGGAACCCCGGGGTATATGGCAAAAGAAACTCACACTGAGGGCAAAACAAAGTCTTAGCCACTTTTATTAATACTAACTGCATGGGCAAGTTAGATGGCTAAGAATGGGATTCACAGAAGCCTGCAAGCTGAGCAGGGACCACCTAAGCTAGCCAGTAGGAAATGTCATAACTATTTTGTACAAAGTGGAAGAGCTTGAACAGGAGAGATTGAGAGAGATCACCCCCAAAATTGGAAAACCTAATAGATTAGTGGCTAGGGCCCCACCACCTCAGTCATGGGATATCTGGAGTCAAAGACCTGCTCACCTAGCAAGTGAGTGCTCTAATCACTGGGCTATTGGGTATGAAAGGGTGCTGCCTCCATGTTTTGTGTGGGGCCCAATGCAGATTGGGCCTCATAGGCAAGATAGATCAGGGAATGCCTAGTCTGATGATACCATTGGGTGAACTAGGCTCTGAACAGCTCAATGCTGTCCAGACTTAGGTGGCTTTGCACACTTGGATTGACAGAAATTTAGTGCCTACTGGCTTACATGGTAACTGAGCAGAGGTTTTGAGGATCTAAATTTTGGACTGAGACACCCAGGGCTAGATCCACAAAGGCACTTACACACCTAACTGCTTCTTTAGGCGCCCAAATTCCTTTTGAACCTTTGAATATTTCTCTTGATCAATAGATCTGACTCTTCTCAACAGGACTGTCTCCTTCACTGGGCAAAAGTCTACCAGGACACACAATTATTCAAGTGGGTTTGTAACCAGCTGAAGATGCTGCTGTTTTTTCTGTATCACATTTCTCGGTCAGTCTCCTTCACACAGGATCCGTGACAGTGACAACAGACGGTGGTGGTGACCCATACTGCAATGAACCTGCTGGATCTTTACTGGTCACAGAGTTAGGTGCCAGTGAAATATCCTGTCAGCAGAGGGCTTCATAATCCCTCTAGTATTGAAAAGGGAAGTTCTGCCCGAGGTGGGAGGGGACCTGGGTCGGGAGTCAAGAAGGCTGCATATCAGGAGGAGTAACAGACCAGAGATAGCAGCTTGGGGTCTGTCAATGGAAGGAAGGCTGTATAGTTTAGAAATTAGGACCACAAGGCTAAGGAGGGTCAGGCTGGGAAGCAGTCAGTTGCTGTCAAGGGAGCTAGCAGTAGCTGTGATGTGGATATTCAAGAGTAGTCTGCAAATAAGGGAACCTGGGTGTAAACGGAGAAAAGGATTGGACTCTGGCAGGGGGATCTGCAGGCCACTGTGTGATTGCCTCTGGGGAAAAAGGTAACCTGGAGTGAGTGTTCCTGGCACTAGATCTGAGGAACACTACTTTCATACTCCCAGAGCAAACTGCCCCAAGGGGCTGGATTGAGATCTGAGGTACGTGTGTATTATCTTATGCTTGTAATTTAAGGCAGTTATGTCAAGGGTAAATACACTGCTTATTTCTGGCATCCCTAGTAGCCTTTGTTATTCATTGGACTGAGTGTTTATGGGCAGAAACTTAAAGGGCCTTTTGCTTTGAACACCTACAGCACTTGTTTAAGCGTACTGTACACCACTGTGCTACCAAACATCTATGGGATCAGTATAACACAGCATTCACAGTGATGCCTTCCACTAGGGTCGGTTCTTATCCTTGAGGAACCTCATCAGTTCTGACACATTTTTAGGTGGTGGCATTTCAACTAACAGCTGACAGAACTCCTCAGATCCACAGCATCACCTACTAGCTTTTGAGTATTTCTGGTTTTGCCATTACCTCAGCTTTATTAAACACAGGCTCCAAGAACCATAGACTTTTTTTTGTAGTGTACAATTTTTTCTTTTTAACTTTTTTTTAATCTAATAGTCGGTTGTTTTTAACCTTGTGGGTGTTAAAGGTTTTAACTTTCTTTATTGTCTTATCAACTAAAATGTCATTCATATAAACTTCTGCTCTCTCCAGACCTTGCAGAATCTCACTCATTTTCCTGTGGGAGATTTTGGCGGTACTTGTGATATCGTCTGGCGCAAGCAATATTTTCTGAAAGATATTATGAAAGTCGTCAGCTTGGTGCTGTTAGAGTGGAGACTCATCTCGCAGAATTCACCACAGTGACAAAAATATTTTTGCATCAGTTAACTTGAAGATTATATCTTCTGTGGTGGGAAAAAATGTTTCTCTCCTTATTGTTTCATTGAGCCTCTTGCACAGACATGCCCATTTTTCTCATAACAGGCACCATAAGGACACATCATTCTGTCCACTTCACTTATGTTCTTTATTATACCAGTCTTCTCCATCCTGTCCATGTCTCCTCTCACTCTGGAAAGCAATGGGGTTAGCACACGAGTGATGGCTGTCTCTTACAGCACCTTTACATCTTCAAGCAGGCCATGTGTTCAGAACACCATCCCAACTTTCTCAAAGTTTTGTGGTATAGTGGAACTACATTTAAAGAGAAGAGGTCAGTGTAAACTGGTGTAGTTCTGACTTTAACTGGCACAAATCAGCATTACTCCACTGAAGACCTGACTCACTTCTAATTTTCCATGAGGTGACAGTGGAGCTTTAGGGCTGTGGTATAACCTAGAGAAGGCAGGAAGTGTGGATTTCCATCCTTAATTCATATTTTGGGTTTGTACAGTGTTTCTCAAATGTGGCCACCATGGCTGCATGCAGCCACCAGGGGCTTTAATGCCAGCCACAGCCTCCTGGACTGTGACTGAGGAGGCAAAGTAGCAGCCGCTCCCCTCCCTGTTGCTCCTAGATGCACCACCTTGGTGTTAGTTGCTGGGGCAATGATTTCCTCACCTCCCCAGGGGCAGTGAGGCTCAGGCTTTGGGCTCCAGCCCTGGGGTGGCAGGGTGGCAGGCTCTGGCCATGGGGTTTTGGACTGAATCCCCAGTCTCCAGCTGTACGGTGGCAGGTCCCAGGTTCCAGACCACATGGCTTTGGGCTCTATCCCCAGACCCTGTCCCCTGGCCATGGGTCTTCAGGCTCTGGTTGTGGGGCTTCAGGCTCCAGCCCCCTGCTGCTTCCCTGGCCCCCACCCACACATCCCCGTCATCCTTGGCCCCTGCTGCCTCCCCCAACTCCCTATCCAAGGATTAATTTGTCCCTAGGCTTGCTAGGGTTGTGTAAATCTGCTGTGAAAAGTGATACTTGTATGTTTAGTATCACTTTTCACAACAGACTTACTAGCTAGCAATAAATAAATTACAGTGATTTGGATAAAGCAGCAGAGAATCCTGTGGCATCTTATAGACTAACAGACGTTTTGGAGCATGAGCTTTCGTGGGTGAATACCCACTTCGTCAGACGCAGGTAGTGGAAATTTCCAGGGGCAGGTATATATATGTGCTCCTCCTCATCCGCTCCCCTGGAGCCCCACCCACCGATCAATGCTATCCATTCCTCTCTCAGCCCCCGTCATCCTCTTGCGAGGCGCTTCCCTGCACCACTGCCCTGCCGGCACAACTCCCGCCTACATGATTCCATTGTACTCACGTGCCTAATACAAGATATTTGTCCCTAGGGGGCTTTGCTAGGCAGTTGTGTATTGATCCCCTAGTTGTCAGCGCTGTGAACAAGCAGTGATACTATGTTATGTTCAGCGAGGGTATCATCCAAACTTTTTCAAAAACAGAGACCATGCAATCTTTGGCTCTAAACAGCCCCCTCAGACCAGTAAGTACGCCACACACCAATATAACAAACTAAAAATACTCAATCTACACGCTGATCTTGATAAAAGCCAGCACGAGAATCGCTGTGGCAATGCTTCTTTTGCTCCTTTATAGGACATAAAGAAGACCAGAACACGTTTTTGGGAGCTCATGAGGCTTTCCGTGGGGAAAATACCTCTCAACCCCAAACCTCTACAAACCCTCATCCATCTCACTTTACATCTGCATTCTCAGACGCTACCCAAAGCTAGAGATAAAGAGGTTAGTTTCAAAATCAGGGGGGAGGATGAGGCCCTGTTCTAGCAGCTGAGGTGTGAGAAACCAAGAGAGGAGAAACTGGTTCTGTAGTTGGCAAGCCATTCACAGTCTTTGTTCAAAATCCTGAGCTGATGGTGTCAAATTTGCAGATGAACTGAAGCTCAGCAGTTTCTCTTTTGAAGTCTGGTCCTGAAGTTTTTTTGCTGCAGGATGGCCACCTTAAGGTCTGCTATAGTGTGGCCAGGGAGGTTGAAGTGCTCTCCTAACAGGTTTTTGTATATTGCCATTCCTAATATCTGATTTGTGTCCATTTATCCTTTTCCGTAGAGACTGTCCAGTTTGGCCGATGTACATAGCAGAGGGGCATTGCTGGCATATGATGGTGTATATTACATTGGTGGATGTGCAGGTGAAATGAACCAGTGATGGTGTTGGCTGATCTGGTTAGGTCCTGTGATGGTGTCGCTGGTGTAGATATGTGGGCAGAGTTGGCATCGAGGTTTGTTGCATGGATTGGTTCCTGAGCTAGAGTTACTATGGTGCGTGTGTGCAGTTGCTGGTGAGAAATACGTTTCAGGTGGCAGGTTGTCTTGGGCGAGGATTGCCTGCCACCCAAGGACCTGTGAAAGTGTGGGATCATTGTCCAGGATGGGTTGTAGATCCCTGATGATGCGTTGGAGGGGTTTTAGCTGGGGGCTGTATGTGATGGCCAGTGGAGTCCTGTTGGTTTCTTTCTTGGGTTTGTCTTGCAGTAGGAGGCTTCTGGGTACACGTCTGGCTCTGTTGATCTGTTTCCTTATTTCCTCGTGCGGGTATTGTAGTTTTGAGAATGCTTGGTGGAGATTTTGTAGTGTTGGTCTCTGTCTGAGGGTTAGAGCAGATGCGGTTGTACCTCAGTGCTTGGCTGTAGACAATGGATCATGTGATGTGCCCGGGATGGAAGCTGGGTAGGCAAGAAGGTAGGCATAGCGGTCGGTAGGGTTTTCGTATTATAGGGTGGTGTTAATTGTGACCATCACTTATTTGCACTGTGGTGTCTAGAAAGTGGACCTCCCGTGTAGATTGGTCCAGGCTGAGGTTGATGGTGGGGTGGAAGCTGTTGAAATCGTGGTGGAATTTTTCCAGAGTCTCCTTTCCATGGGTCCAGATGATGAAGATGTCATCAGTGTAGCGTAGGTACAATGTAGCGTAGGCTACCTACACTTTGTACCTGAGCCATGAACTCAATAGAATTTATTAGGGCATTTATCTTTCAGCACTCCTGTAATGGTTTTTAAGTGTTAGTTGGATTAACATTGTATGCAACAAACTGAAGTATCAGATCAGAACTCTACAATTCTATTCTGTTTTTGGCTTATTTTGGAAACATTCAAATCAACTGAAAATGAGAAGTTGGACACACTTCTGATACAATTTCCCCAAAACAATAAAACAGGACTCAACTATAGTATTATAACTACAGTGATAAATCCAGTCCACTTTCATGCTATACCGTGATTAACTAGCTCTTGCAATCTGCATAGATCTCCAATGATTGCCCTAGCCTGCATGTTGGCGGAATTGCTCATAACTACTGAACAGTTATCCCCATACATCACTGCATGAAGACATCAGTCCTTTTCAAGGTTAAAAGGATATTTCTTGAAAGCTAGCAGTGCTGCAGTTCAGAATGGCAATAATGTAAGCAGATTTTCTTTAAGCAGCTATGTTGCCGTTAGGGGGTTCTTAAATGAAAGAAAACAAAGTATTTTAAGAGTCCTGATAGTCAGTTAAATGGAAAATCATACAGGACATAATTATGGAATACATTTATCTGCAGAGCTCATCTACTCTTAATTTCCTGAGTTCTCAAAAACAAGAGGCTATAATTGATCAGGCACATAAACACCAGGATTTTTTTCCCCTTTCCCCCTTGAGCTAGTTTCCTATTTCAAATGGAAATCAAAAGTCTTCATTTGTGCATATGCCTCTGAGTTATTTCTGGCCAAATTAACACTGCAGAATGACAGCACATAAACTTTTGCAACTGCTTTTCTGGTGTCAGGAATAAATTATGATAATGTAAAGGGGAAAAGTTCAGTGAGTCCTCATCATGTTCATTTGTCTGGCAATAGGAATGATCAGCCCTTCTGAGGGCTATATTATTACTCATCATGAAATTCATGAAAACCGTACATATTGCACCAAATACTGAAGTCTTATTTGGATGGAAGGGCAAATCTTGTTAAGAAACTGTGCTATGCTTCAGAAGGCCTGGGTTCAATTGCCTGACCTGCCCTAGACTTCCTCTGTGACCTTTGGCAATCACTTGATCTCTCTGTGCCTCAATTCCCCATTTGTAAAACTAGGGGTTAGATTTCCCTACCTCATAAGGGTATTGAGGCTAAATCCATTAATATACGTGAAGAGCTCAGATACTGCAATGACAAGAGTCTCAAAAGTTGAGACAGTCAATGAGAATTTTTCCACATAAAGTACTTGTAGTAAGACGAGGCCCTAAGACATAAACCTTGGTATCAGAGGCCTGGTATGAGGCCTAAGGCCTGAACTAAAGTAATGGTCAAGACTTTGCTAACACAAAGCAAAGTGAAGCTGTGAGCCAGAGGCAGGCCCTGCTCACAGAAGCTGGCAAGGAAAGGGCTGATGCTGCAAGAAGATACGTACCTAAAAGGTACTGAACACTAGAGATCAGAACATTCACATACTTGCACATTCCACACAGATAACAAGGAACAGGCTGATTCATCCCAATGACAGGGGCAAAAGGGTAATATGATGGATAGAGTTGTTTTGTTCAAACCAACATGTACAAGGTGAGAGGCGGCACCTTACTACGTAGAGGGGTTGTACCTTGCTACGTAGAGGGGTTGCACCTCAATACGTCAGGAGTGATGTGTAACTTGTTTGTACCTGTGTATAAGAATGTATCCTTGGGGCGATGTCTTTGTCTGGCCGAGGGGGCAGTGGAAAGTCCCGCCACTAACTGAGCCGAGTCCATTGACCGTGGGTACATATTCGTAGTATGCCCTGAATTAGGCTAAGAAACCTACCGGGAACTATTATTGTATCCAATACGGCAATAAACCTGGTCGACGTGCCTTCGTATCTTACTAGACTCTGAGGTCTTTGGGGGTTCTCTTCGGGTCTGCTGTGTCAGCTAGCTGCACAGAGCTGGGGCAGCACACAGAGGGAACACATGCACGCAGCTGAGTGATACCAACAAGGAGAGAGCAGAGCACCACACCGGTAGCATCTGACAACACACCTCTTGACAACAGTACTATGTAAAAACAGGATTTTGGACATTTTTGGTATTTATTGTTCTAAGATTCTATAATATTGGACAATATAATCTGTATTCACTTTGTGTGTATTTTGCTTCTTGGTATGATGGTAGTGCCAATCATGTTTCCATATTATTTGTGAATGTTGAGTATGGCATGTAAAACAAAGATTCCACCTCTTCATTACATAGTAAGAAAACAGTGCGTCTTCCCCAAGATCACATTTACTCTTTCGAAACAGAATGAATTTTCTGAGGATTTACAAGAAAATCCATTCATTAGTTTGACTTAAAATTAATTTTAAAACAGGTCCTTTAAGTATTGTCTCACATAAATGCTAAATTTCTTATGACCTTAATAACAAGATAGCAAAATTCTTCAAACTTCCAATGTAGTTGAACCTCACTGAAATCACATGATTCACATGCAGAATTCTTTTAGGATTAATGCTTTTGTTTGTTTGTTTGTTTATTTTTGTCATTATTCTCCATTAGTGAAAGAGTCTTGTTCAGCAGAGGCCAAAGAAAACGTTATTCTACAGATAATTCCATCAGGAGTTGAGTTAAGGCTGTTTGGGTGTGTTAACTACACGTTTACATACTTAACGTGTTTGGATTTCTTTCTAAGTTAACCTTAACTCTGAATTCCCTGGGTTTATAATATTTATTTTTGGGATAATTGCAACATTCCTGTAATGCATGTTACTGATTTGTATGGTCAACCGCAACTCTGTTTTAACAAAGTTTTCATCTAGGAGCATATTTAGACCCACTTTTGCAAAGCTGTGCTTACAGAAGTGTACATAGGCATTCATGGACAGTATCCACTACATATGAAACAGGTAATCATGTGAACATCCCTAATGCATGCATTCATATAAATTAGATGCTAATCATTTGAGGGCCTGATCAAAAGCCTACTAAAATCAAAACAATTCTCACATGGACGTCAGGGGGCTCTAGTCTAGATCTGACCCTTAATGACCAAGCTCAATCAAAACCAATTAAAACTAACATGTTCCTCTCATCAATGTGTGTAAGGAGGTGGGGGATGTGCACTGTTGTCCCTAAATGTGCATTGTTTAACTTGGCTATTTAAATAGCTTTAATATATAGGGTAAGTTAATACAATATTTTTAAGTGATTCTGAGTTAACATTAATACAATACTGACATGAACGTTACAATGAAAAAGTAGAACTGTAACATTTCTAATGATGTTAACATTGCTAAAATATCAATACCACTTCAGCTCTGAAGTGATTTTGATACACATATCTTCAGTTTTGTAAGCATTAAGATTTTTTTATTGGGAGCTTTTGTGAGTGTGCGTCTATCTGTGTGCGTGAATGAAAAAATATTTTAAATCATATACTAACGTGCACCTATTGTCATTTTCTTCCTTTGGGGGGAAAATACAGAGAGTGTATGGTAGAGGTTAAAATATAGTGTTAAAACAATACCAACATTTTTAATTTTGAATCTTTTTATACTGATCCGTTGGCAGACTCAACACACGAAACTAAATGGATTCCTTGCTTTGTGCTGGTGATAAATCTGAATTAGATTGTTTTCCTTTTATAGATTTACTCCTTGTACATTGCATTGGCTGGATTATTGAGCTAAAGTGAATATCAGCTAGAAACTAAAAGTGCAGTTTTTCAGAATGCAAGGATTGTCTACGAATGTCACTATTTTTGTTTTGCACAATTATCTAATTGTTTATATAGATTTTAAATAGTAAAGAAGTCATTAAGGGACAAATGCTGCTTTCGGTGTAACAGCTGTCAGCCTGCTTTTGGCTTTCAATCAGTCTAAACTCTGTTTTTCCATTAAAATCCGGTTTAAAATGTCTATATAAATATTTCTAGCCTAAAATAACCTGTGTACAATTGAGCAGCCACAAGATTGAAATAGTTTACCAGAAGGAATATATGTTTGCATTAATTTATTGGTTTTCTTACCACAAAGAGGACTGGTGACTGCTGGAATCCTATGTGGGTTGAATAATAGATTGAAGAGCTAGCTGCAGCATGAAAGGCAATTAATCGTAAAGGCAGACAAAAAGATACACGCTCACCCTCCCCTGGCTTAAGGAGATGGTCAGTGTGAAGGATGTACACTGTATGGATTTTAAATTATAAATTTCCATGTGAGAGAGAGAACGGAATGTGAAAGAGAGCTACCACCTCATAACAGTCTGTAATGAAAATAATATAGGCTGCCCTATTCAGCTTGACATAGCAATCCATTCTATATGTTCCTCTGAGAAGTCATTACTGTTGGCTGAACGTAATGTACCAGCCATCAGGTAAAGACTTATAACAATAACTTTGTATCTAGATTTAATGAAACAGGCGCTTGTATGTAGTAAGTTGCTTTTGGCAGAGAGATAAGTATCACACACTGGACCCTGAAAGAAGGGGCAAGAGGTGACCTATCTAAAAATGTTTACTTCGATAAGGGGATAAGAAAAGTGCTGGTAGAATAATAGCTTCCTGTAAAACCTGGGAACTGCTCCCCTACATCTCAGGAGTAGGCTGGAAGAGAGAATCTGTAATTGTCTGTGGGCTTTGGCCCCTGCTCGCACATTTTAATTTTTAATGCTCCTTAATAATGCTATATCCTTTTAGATACTCTTTAAATGCTAAACTGGCTGATGCAAGCCAGAAATATTATTGATATGCTCCAGTGTTTTTCTAGATTTTTTTTTAGGAACTGCCCTAGTGCAAATAGCTGCTTTTTTATTTGATCATATGAAGTTGTATTTGCTATGGTATGATGAGACTGCCTACAAAGACATGGAGCCAATCTTCGACTGGTAGCACTAAATATCTCCAGTGGCTGGTGATGGGATACTAGATGAGGAGGACTCTGAGTTACTACAGAGAATTATTTCACAGGTGTCTGGCTCATGGGTCTTGTCCACATGCTCAGGGTCTAACTGATTGGCACATTTTGTGTCAGGAAGAATTTTTTCCCAGGTCAGATTGGTAGAGACCCTGGAGGTTTTTTGCCTTCCTCTGCAGCATGGGTCATGGGTAAATGGTGGATTCTCTATAACTTGAAGTCTTTAAAAGATGATTTGAGGACTTCAGTAACTCAGCCAGAAGTTATGGGTCTATCACAGCAGTGGGTGGATGAGGTTCTGTGGCCAGCAATGTGCAGAAGGTCAGACTAGATGATCATGACCTGGCCTTAAAATCTTTGAGTCTATAACTGTCTCCAACCTATGTCATCTAATGAATTAATTAAATGAACATGATAGGGCCAGAGGCTTATTGATCAATTCAATTATCATTGGTTAAAAGATGTATTTTGATATAGGTCAATGTTAACCAAACATTTCTCTCTGATCCAGAATATTCACATATTATAAATATTAATAACCCAGCTAGTGTATGTATGTACTACTGTCATAGAATCATAAAATGCAGGACTGGAAGGGACATTGATAGGTCATCTACTCCAGTCCCCTGCACTCAAGGCAGGATTAAGTATTATCTAGACCATTCCTGACAAGTGTTTGTCTAACTTGTTCTGAAAAACCTCCAATGACAGAGATTCCACAACCTCCCTAGGTAATTTGTTCCAGTGCTTAACTACCCTGACAGTTAGGAAGCTTTTCCTAATGTCAAACCTAAATCTCCCTTGCTTCAATATAAGCCTATTTCTTGTTCTATTCTCAGTGGATAAAGAGAACAGTTTATCACCCTCTTCTTTACAACAGGCTTTTAAGTGCTTGAGAAGTGTTATCAGGTCCCACCTCAGTCTTCTCTTCTGCAAACTAAACAAAACCAGTTTTTGCAATCTTTCGTCATAGGTCATGTTTTCTAGACCTTTAACCATTTTTGTTGCTCTCCTCTGGACTTGCTCTGGTTTCTCCATGCCTCTCTTCAACTGTGGTTCCAAAAACCAGCACTGCTGTCACTTGAAATAAAGGAGAATCTTTTTCAGATGTCAGGTCTGCCTCACAGGCCTATAGGACACACATTTGAGCAGCTCTGAATCAGTCCAGTGGATGACTGGAATTGGCTGAAGATATCTCTGAGCCATGAGTGATTTTTTTAAAAACTCATGAAAGACAGGAGAGATTCCACAGGACTGGGACAATGGCAAATATAGCAGCTATCTATAATAAAGGGGAATAAAGACAACCCAGGGAATTGCACACCAGTCAGCTTAACTATGGTACCCAGAAAGATAATGGAGCAAATAATCAATCAATCAATTTGTAAGTACCTAGAAGATAAATACATGTTGACTGTTACTTATCTGATTATCAAGAACAAATCATATCAAACCAACCAAATGTCTGTCTTGTTAACCTGTCAAAGCCTTGTGGAAAGCAAGAAGCAGTAGCTGTGATATACCTCAACTTTAGTAAGCCTATTGATACTGTCTCAAATAACCTTCTCAGAAATATAGCTTAGATGAACTATAAGGTGAGTATGACGGGTTGGGTCACAGAAACCCTCTTGGGACTGCCACCTGAGGTGCTGGGACTACCTCTGAGCCCGTTTTCCCTGCCAGCTTGGGACTTCAGTGCCTTGCCTTGTTTGAGCCAGACATGCTTGCCTGCTGCAAACAAAGATCCAAGTCTGAACCACATCCCCTACAAGCTGCAGGCTTGACTGAAAACAGCTTAAGAAGTGCTCCTGTCTCCAGCACTCAAATACCCAGCTCCCAAGGGGGTCTAAACCCCAAATAAATCCATTTTACCCTGTATAAAGCTTATACAGGGTAAACTCTTCGCCCTCTTTAACACTAATAGAGAGAGAAGCACAGCTGGTTGCCCTCCCCAGGTATTAATACATACTCTGGGTTAATTAATAAGTAAAAAGTGATTTTATTAAACACAAAAAGTAGGATTTAAGTGGTTCCAAGTAATAACAGACAGAACAAAGTAAATTACCAAACAAAATAAAATAAAACATGCAAATCTAAGCCTAATACAGTAGAAAACTAAATTCAGGTAAATGTCACCCTCAGAGATGTTCCAATGATTTGGATAACGGTATAGAGTAGTTCAATGATTTGGATAACGGCATAGAGAGTACTAAATTCAGGTAAATGTCACCCTCAGAGATGTTCCAATGATTTGGATAACGGCATAGAGTAGTTCAATGATTTGGATAATGGCATAGAGAGTACACTTATATAGTTTGTGGACAATAACTAACTGGGAGAGATTGCAAGTGTTTTGGAGAATAAACTGGAAAAATGGTCTGAAACAAATAGGTTGGAATTCCATAAGGACAAATGTAAATACTCCACTTAGGAAGGAATAATCAATTGCACAAATACACCTCTACCCTGGTATAACGCTGTCCTCGGAAGCCAAAAAATCTTACAATGTTAGGTGAAACCGCGTTATATCGAACTTGCTTTGATCCACCAGAGTGTGCAGCCCCCCTCTCAGGAGCACTGCTCTACTGCGTTATATCCGAATTTGTATTATATTGGGTTGCGTTATGTCGGGGTAGAGGTGTACAAAATGGGAAATGACTGCCTTGGAAGGAGTACTGAAGAAAAAGATCTGTTCTTTCTATCCACACTTCCTTTAACTTTTTTCTTGCCTTCAAAAAGAGTTGTAAGGGACTCTGATTTGACACTGAGTTGTAGAGGTAAATCTATAAGTATTCTGTTCAGAGCAGTCAAAAACTCATTGATCTAAGTGGACTGATTTTGATGGCTAAATTGTTAAGTAGTATGCAGTGCTTTATGGAACTAATTATATAACTGCAATTTATGTAATGCCTAAGAATTGCATAACTAAATTAACACAACATATACGTTAGATACCAATATTTGATATTTACAGTTCATACTCTGTAACATAGGTTTTATAAATCATCCAATCACATCCAAATATTGCTTATGTAATTGCCCAATGCAACACACATTTCAAATTGGGAACTTTACAATAGAACCTGTAACTCAAAGTTTGTTAGGCAAATATTTGAGTATTTAAGCTAAACGTTTGTTTTCCTTGAACATTTGCATTAGCAAAGTCAAACTACTCAATTATTCATTAAAAGCAAACACAGTGAAATTGAAATTTGCTTGTGAATTTGAATGCATATTTGGGGAATATTTTTCCTCTAAACAGCCAGCTCTGGCTGGGACAATATTGTTGAATCTGTGGAACAAATCTACCCTAATATAGAAAATAATTTGGCACAGAACAACAGTAGTAGTCCTTACTGCTTAATTGAGGACGTAAAGGATGAGATAATATGGTGAATACTGCTTTAACAAGATCGCATCACACATTGAAATCACACACCTATTAGATGTCTACTTTAAGGGCCTTATACTGAAAAGAGCTCACCTTCCATTTAAGCTTAAGGGTATGTCTACACTACAAAATTATGTCAATGTAAGTTACGTCAATGTACAGCCGCCGCAGTAATTACATTGCTTTTGCATGTCCACACTACGCTTCTTGTGTCAGTACTGCATGTCCTTATCAGGAGCACTTGTTCTGGTTTGGCTGTCAATGTAGGGCATTGTGGGACAGCTTCTGAAAGTCAGCAACAGCTGATGTAAGCAATGCAGGGTCTATACTGACTCTGCATTGAGCTAACTACATCAGCCTAAGAACTACACCACTTGTGGAGGTGGAGTTCAGCTGGCATAGGGGACGAATTAGATCGGTCAGAGGGAAATTTTAGTGTAGACACTTAGAGTTAGGTCAATGTATACTCAACCTAACTCTGCAGTGTAGACCTGAGATAAGTCAATAGAAGTGAAGGATTCTGGATAGAAGTGATCAAAATGCACCATTTACCTTTGCAGGAAATTTTGAAAATAATCCATTTTTTAAAACTTTTTTTTAATAAAATAATAAACAAACTGAAAACTATTCTTTGTAAAAATGTGAACTGTTTAGCCAAAGTCTGATTCCCCCTGCCTTTTTTTTTTCTGACAGCTTTTCAGTGTTCAGTATCTTTTGGGTTGTTTTGGTAGTGAAACTGCAAAATTTTAACCAAGTGAAAATGTTTCAGTAAAAAAATTTTAATCAGCTGTAGTTTAAGTGTCTATCCACCATGGTAGCTCAGCAGGTTATAAGACCAGGCCCTAAATCATCTATTAGTCTATCAGACCTTGTTAAAAAAAAAGAAGAAATTAATAGGTGGCAGGTTTAAAACAAACAAAAGGAAGTATTTCTTCACACAACGCACAGTCAGCCTGTGGAACTCTTTGCCAGAGGATGTTGTGAAGGCCAAGACTAAAACAGGGCTCAAAAAAGAACTAAAGTTTCTGGAGGATAGGTCCATCAGTGGCTATTAGCTAGGATGGGCAGGGAAGTTGGGAATGGATGACACAAGATGGATCACTTGATGATTACCTGTTTTGTTCATTCTCTCTGGTGCACCTGGGATTGGTCACTGTCGGAAGACAGGACACTGGGCTAAATGGACCTTTTGTCTGACTCAGTATGGCCGTTCTTATGTTTTTGAAATATTAGATTTTTCCAAACACCTTACGAAATAGGAATATGAAGTTCTTCTCTCCCAGCTGCAAGGAAAAAAAATGTGATTTTCTTTTTTAAATACACATGAATTGTTTAAACCAGAAAAGAGAGAAAAAATGCAAGCTAGCTAAGGTAGCAATGTAAGGTCAGTTTTTCAAAGGTATTTATTTTACGTTTCTTAGGATGCAGATAAAATTTCAAGAGGAGTTAGGCATCTAACTTGGGGTACAATTATCATGATTCTGATTAAGGCAGGTTAGTGTCTGTGGTCCCAGATTACACTGAGTTTTAAAGATGCTTCAATTTTTATATTTTTTTCCTTATGGCACCTAATGTTAAAACAATTTTTGTCTGTTTTGCTTATGGATATTCTTATGGCCATCCAGGATACAAGAGGTAGTTGGCACTTGCTGAGTCAGAAAGGTCCAAGAGTTGGAACCCAGAAGGACCTGTTGTGAGACCCTAGAAGCAGCCTAGTTAAGGAGTAAGTTAGGTTGATACTTCTTTTGTTGTTTACGATAAAGTAAATAAGTATGGACCACATCCAGTGGGCCCATCCTTTCTTCAGAGAGTGGGAGGTCCACCTCCTTACAGAGACGACTGCAGAAACAGAATGGGGGTTTTCAGGACTGGTGAATGACAATACATGAAAAGCCTCTTTTGAAAACATATAAATGTTTTCCTTTCATAGCTTCTCTGCCCAGTAGCTATCTTGCTGAATGTGCATTTCCAAAAGCATGTAGCTAGCACTCTCTTCAACTGCCTAATCATTAAGGGAATGACAAGCTTCTCAGTAGTAGATGTTAAAGGGAGCCTTGGAAATCTGCAGTTCTGAAGTGTCAGGAGGGGTGTTCTCAGACCCATCCTGACACTCCAAAGCAGTGATTGTTTTTTTAAGTTGGCAGCACTGCTTCTCATCTGGAATGTTGAAGAATCCAGCTCTACATCCTTGACTTCCTGTGCTCCTCTTCCTCACTCTTATCTTAACCACGTGGATCCAGCAGCCTGTTCCCAAGAAAATTTCCCAGATGTAACTTTCAAGCTGGAGCTCAGTAATACCCTAGATAACTTGTCTGCCATATACAGTAATTGTCAGTAATTCCAAAAATATAGTGGGACTAAACCCTTAAATATTGGAAATGTGCTGAACTGTACACTGCAAATGATCTGATTAGTTGGCAGAACAATGTGTTTGTTGATTCATTACTAATGCAAGCAGCTTATCAAGTATCCACTGTGACTTATTTTTTAATTCTCTTTTGGCTCCTGTTACATTTGTCTAGCCCCTCAGTAGTACTCTTAGCTCTCCCCTGTATGCTGCTGAAAAATGGTAAATGGTATGGATTAATAGTCAATGCACAGTACTGCACACCTACAGGGCCATTCAGGTTTGCATATTATATGACTTGGGATAGTAAGGGTTAAGACAAAAAAATCTATTGACCTGATTTTTACATACTGAGGAGATGTTTGTGAATCAGGCTCCCTCTGCTGAGATTATTTTAGACAACAGAGGCTGATGTTTGCTTTTTGTAAAATCTGATTTATACATCACTAGTAGATATTCTAAAGACCAGAGCAGGCTGGGGATATAAATAGATGAAATATTTCATTCATTTTCAGTGCTGCTTACAGTATAGTCCTTATAAAAATAAAATAAACTTCATAACACAGAAAGTTCATTATTAGGATTTACTGTGGGGGTTTTTAAAACACTGGATTTTGTCATTATCTTTTCCTCCTTTTAAGCTCTGTAATTCTTCACAATCCCCGCCAGGGCATGACCTTTGCTGAGAGGGCTGGAGGGCTGCCCTTGACAGAGCCTTACAGCCAGGACACACTAATGACAACCCAAAGATCAGCCAGACATGAGACAAGCCAGCAAATAAAGGAAAATCCGAATGTTTCCTTCCCTCCACCCCCAACCTTCTCCTGTGTGGTTGGGGAAACCAACTTGAAAATGAATATTTAACTTTGTGATACAGTTTAAGGGAAAAGGAGAAATGCTGATGTTTTAATAATAATTAAAAAAAGATGCTTTTCAGACCAAATCTACTTTTGACACATTTTCAGGATGGACCTTCCCACTTTTCTCTTGAGGGAACTGCATTGTGTGTGTGTGTGTGTGTATGTGTATGTGTGTATATATATATGGAAAGACAGAAACAGAGGAAGCATGATGGGATTAGTGCATGAATTCATCTAGACTAGAGAGTCTTGTTTTAGGACATGACTTTTTGTGTTTTAACCTAGGTTTTAAATGTTTGAAGTGTTTAGACTAGCATTTGCAGTCATGTTATTTAATGGAGTTAGTTGGCAATCAGTTAACTTGAATTACAAAAAAGGACTAAAAATCCCCCTGAGGGATAGCAGTCGTAAGTTTTTCCTTGATATTTTCTGTGATATTAATAAGGCCCTCTACCACTACTAAGCTAACAGGATCCTAAAAGTGGGCAGAAAAGCAACACCACCCATTTAAATTAGAAAGCCATTCTGTGAGATATCAATTACTATGGCCAGGTCTACACTTTAAACTTACATTGGTATAAAAACGTTGCCAAAGTGTGTGAAAAATCCACACCAGTGAGCGATGCAGTTAGGCTGACCTAACCCCTGGTGTAAACAGATCTGTATCAACAGGAGGGCTTCTCCCATTGACATACCTGCAGCCTCTCAGAGCTGGATTAGCTACACCAACAAGAGAAACTCTGCTATTGGCATAACAGAGTCTTCACTGAAGCACTACCACGGTGCAGTTATGCCTCTGCAGCGTTTTAAGTATAGATCTGCCCTAAGCTTTGGTCACATCACATTCCAAAGTCCATATTTAGGGACTTGATTGATTCCTAAGGCCTTGGCTACACTCACACTTTACAGCGCTGCAAGTTTCGTGCTCAGGGGTGTGAAAAAACACCCCTCTGAGTGCTGCAAGATACAGCGCTGTAAAGCATCAGTGTAATCAGGGCTGCACGCTACACCCATAAAGGATGTGGTTTACATGCAGCGCTGGGAGAGCTCTCTTCCAGCGCTGCCGCTCCGGCCACACTCACACTTCAAAGCGCTGCCGCGGCAGCGCTCCTGCAGTGCTTTTGTGGCAGCGCTTTGAAATTCGAAGTGTAGCCAGACTCGAGTAGCTGACAGTTCCTATTCACTTCAGTGGGAGCTGATGGCCATTAATGGACTACTTCCCTTTGATTGGTCTCTTGAAATATGTGTTAAGTAGTCATGCTGAACACTCTGTTCCACTTTGTATTTAGCTGTGGTACTCTGAGGCTTGATCTACATTAAGAACTTTTGTCAGTATAACTATGTCACTCGGGTGTAAAAAATCCCCCTCTCCCCCCTCCCCCCGAGCAATGTAGTTATACCTCTCTATCCCCTGTGTAGACAGCACTGTGTCAATGGGATGTCTTCTCCCATTGTCATAGCTACTGCCTCTCATGGAAGTAGAGTACCTAAGCCAATGGGAGAAGCTGGTGTAGGTAGTGTCATCACTGAAGTGCTACAGCAGCTCAATTGCACCAGTGCAACTGTGCCACTGCAGCTTTTTAAGGATAATCTGCCTTAATTTTCTAAGACCTGAAGAAGAGATCTGAGTAAGATTGAAAGCTTCTCTCTCACCAACAGAAGTTGGTCCAATGAAAAATATTATCTCAGTCACCTCATCTCTCTAGTATCCTGGGACTGACATGGCTACAACAACATGGCATTCAGCACTTTTGACAATCAGGTGCCTAAAAATGAGTTGGGGGGTGGGACTTAGGCTCCCACTGATGTTCAGTGGCAGCTGAGTTTTTAACTTACACACTTAGTGGCTTAGAATCTCTACCCTAGGAACCTTTTTTTGTTCTTTTTGGAAAGTCTGGGCCTTTGTCTTTCAGAAACTCATATATGCATGAAGCTTGCTTTCATGGAAATGCGAACTCTCAATAGAGCAGAATTTATAAAATATTCTCTCTTTGTTTGTTAAATTTATTTATTTGCCTCTTAAAACATTTTTGGGAATGAAGTCCCTTACTTATCCACAGAACAAGTCTAGTATGGGCAATGGTAGTATAGGGCTCTCAGTAGCACTCACCAGTATGCCTCAGATTCTTTCTTGGTTCTGATGATGAATATTTTTAAAATAGCACAAATTGAAGAGAAAAGGAAAAATACCATTGACATTGCTCTTAGCAATGTTAATTTATCTAAATTCAAAATAAAAAATCATGATACATAAAGTCCACTGAGCTTTAGATAAGCTTTTGAGAATTAGATTAGAAAGCCACACACAGATGTATTATATGTACATACTATACATTTGCATATACACTCCCAAACATACACATACGTTATAAGTAACAGGTAAGTTAGAAAACCTTTTAATTGCCAAAAAAACAGACTTACATAAGCAAGTATTCAGTCAGTCTTTAATTCTGTACACCTGTCTGTGAACGAATGAAATGTTTTTCTCTGTTTTCTCAGAAAGAGGAGTTTCTTCATTCAACAGTCCCAACGGCTTGTGTCTCAATTTAAAAACAGCTGCCTAGAGTGAGCGTTTCATAACTTTGAGCACTCTGGGACTACTTGTGTGCGTAAAGATACTTAAGCAAATAACAGTTTGTAAATAACATGACCTTACTTTGTATAACACTAGAAAGGTGATAAAGATGGAAGGTTATTCAGGCAAGATTCTCAGCAGTTTTCTGGCCCCTTTATGAAAGCAGTGAGTCTTGCCAAGTTAATAATTCATATGGCATGGGGGAACTCTGTTTGTTCAGAGCCACTCTAACTAGTTTCTGCATCAACCTCAACTAAGCTCTGGTATAGTGGGAATGTCGGAGGTATGGCTGGAATATGTTGTGTCCTGGCTATGCCCAGTTACCATATGCTCCTTTAGGGACTACAGCCAGTTTGCATAAATTAGAGCAGCCCCATGGCTACTCTAATATATGCTGGGTCCAGGGTATTTCAGTTCCACCCTGACAACCTGGCAGCACTCACTTCTCTTCTTGCCAGCAGAAGTTCAGCACAGTGGAGAATCTGGGACTGTGTGTTAATTTCATAATTGTATTTGACAAAAACAAGGGTAAAAGAGTTTGAACCCGATTTTTAATTCCAGGTTGCTAAATGACAAAACATTTTCTGTTAATAGCTATTTCCCTAGTTAAATCTGGAAAAATAGAAAGTTTACATCTTTGAAACAAAAATCTTTCCTCTTGAATGACCAACTGGCATTCAAAGGAAGTAAAAATCAAACAATGCAGGTACATTTAGAAACCTTATTTGAGACTACAAATAGGAGAATAATTTCAATCTCATAGACTTTAAGGACAGAAAGGATCAACAGAAGGGATCTAGTCTGACCTTCTGCATATACCACGCTACAGAACCTCACCCACCTACTCCTGTAATAGATCATAATCTCTGGCTGAGTTACTGATGTCCTTAAATCGAGATCTAAAGATGTCAAGTTACAGAGAATCCACCATTTACTTTCAAACCTTCAAGTGACCCATGTCCCACACTGCAAAGGAAGGATAACTCCGACCCTCCAGAGTCTCTGTCAATTTGACTTGAGGGGAAATTCCTTCCCACCCCTAAATATGGTGATCAGTTAGAGCCTGAACATGTGGGTGAGACCCAAAAGCCAGCCACCCAAGAGAGAATTCTCTGTAGTAACTCAGAGCCCTCCCCATCTAGTGTCCCCTATCTGGCCTTTGGAGATATTTGCTAATAGCAATTGCGGATGGGCCACATGTCATTGTAGGCAGTCTCCTCATAACATCCTCTCTGTAAACTTATCAAGTTCAGTTTTACAACACGTTAGGTTTTTTTGTTCCCACTACTCTCTGTGGAGGCTGTTCCAGAACTCCATTCCGCTGATTGTTAGAAACCTTTGTCTAATTACAAGCCAAAACTTATTGATGGTCACATTATATCCATTTGTTCTTATGCCGCATTGGCCCTTAATTTAAATAAGTCCTCTTCCTCCTGTCTCTGGTGTTTGTTCTTGTGATGTATTTATAGAGGACAGTCATATTTGCCCTTATTCTTTAGTTTTGTTAGGCTAAATGAGCCAAGCTCCTTAAGTATCCCCTCATAAGGTAGGAGACTTTCTATTACTCTGATCTTCCTGGTAGCCCTTCTTTACACCTTCCCATTCCTGGAACTTCTTCCAAGAAGATGGTTGTGAGCAACCCAGAATGCCTCAGAGAATGGTGGAAAACTGTCCTTATTCCTAGAAATGTTTTTAATTTAATTTTTAAATAGTCAAGAATAATTTTTTTTATTAGCTTCATTATATAAAGAAATATATAAGTGCATGTGTATTGGAGGAGAGATGGAGAGGACAGGCAGTTGAAATTACTATGCAAAGATTAATATATCTGGGTACTTTCCAAATTCTGGATTATTTTACATTAGGGAGTACTAACATGAATGTACATTTGGTTTGGACCTGGAGAAAATATAAGGCTACTTCATTTTTAACCTTCTTTGTGTCCGTAGGGTAATTGCAGAGAAGTGCATCCAATCCAACTCCTGCTTCATATGAGGCCAGTAGGTGTTTCTAGAGAAACTTGTCTGGCATTTCTAATGAGTTTGGGATTGTTTGTCGTTTTTATTTAATGATTGCTTTATAAATTATTCTTCTCTGGTAGCTGAAATAGCAACAGTCTTGAAAGATGTCAGAGGCTTCATCTTCTTTATAAGTCTGAGCGTAGAATCTTGCTGGCCTAGGTAATACATTTAGCAATGATCTATTCCTATTTTTTTTCCCCAAAAATGCCTATAGATTTGGACTAGTACATTTGCTTGATGGGTTGAACAATGCCTTTCTTTTAATATGTTCATAATAACTTGGGATTGGATCCCCTGGTTCAACCAATCTCTGCTAAGTGCAGAACTGGAGAGAGAGAGAAAATCTGTCTTTAAACCATTATCTCCCCCAGCCACTGCTCAAAACCTTCTTCCATTCTGGCAGGCTTCTCCTCAACTCCCTCAATGGTGTCTGATGATTGAACATGGATTTACAAATTCAAAGGCTAGAAGAGACTATTGTGATCATCATGTTTGACCTTCTCTATAACACAGGCCAGAGAACTTCCCTGAAATAATTCCTACAGCAGATTTTTTATTTTAAAAAAACCAAAATCTAATCCTGATTTAAAAATTGAGGGTAATGGAGAATCCATCATGACTTTTGGTAAATTGTTTAAATGGCTAATTACTCTCACTGTCAAAAATGTATGCCTTAGTTCCAGTTTGAATTTGTCTAGCTTCAACTTCCAGTCGTTGGATCATGTTATAACTTTGTCTGCTAGATTGAAAAGCCCCTTATCAAGTATTTGTTCCCCATTTAGGTACTTGTAGACTGTAATCAAGTCACCCTTTAACCATCTCTCTGTTAAACTAAACAGATCAAGTGCCTTGTGTTTCACTATAAGGCACTCTTCCTAATACTTCAATAATTCCCGTGGTTCTCTTCTGACCCCTCTACAATTTATCAACACGATCTTGTCCTTCTGCCAGATAATGTGAATGTGTATGGTCAGAGAGCTGGCGTGTTTGGGGCAGCAGTGAAACTCCATTACTGTTCTCCCTGCATCATAATCATGGCCAACGTTTTGGTGCAAAACCAGGTAGATATCTTTGTGGGTATGTTGGAAGTCGGTCAAGAGACTTCAAGCCACATGAATGTATGACATATATCCTCACATTATATCTGAAATATAATACCTTTTGGCAATATGTAGGTAGCCTAAGCGCACCTGTGATTGCGTTACAGTCAAGAATTTACCCAGTGTTTCTTATGTTAATTCATAATTACTGCTGAAGCACAATTCTTAACTTACCTGCTTTTGAACATTTTATTGGAATATAAAACTTTCCATCCTTTTAGAGCCTAGCAATATCTCAGCACAAACAAACACCTTTAAAAAGGGACTTCTTGCTGTAACTCTGAATTTCTTCCATTTTCTGCTTATATCACTTTTACTTAATATATTTTTTCTGTTTAACTATTAAAAGGTACAGTATCTTGAAAGAGATGAACATGTGTCAAGAAGCATGCTTCACGTTCAGTGTTGCTCTATAAATGCAAAACCTCTGGATCTCTCCTATATAATCCATTTAATATGGACAGTTTAATTCTCAACCCAAAGGCTTTGTCCTTGAAAAAGTGCTGTCATCATTCTCCGCAGACATTACAGATGAATGAAATGTTAGCCACAGATGGTTACACTTGTGCTTAGGTACATTGTAAACTATACACAAGATATCTTTAAAAGCCCTCTCAACCCTGCCCCACAAACTTCCACATACAATTTCTTCCCTGGGGAGTGGAAGAGACAGAGAAGGAAAGAACCATACATTGCAGATGTTAGTCACATCACTTTAATTTACTTCTGGAAAGCTCTCAGACACACAGTGATGTTATAAGAGTCTGAATAGAATATAAGAGGATAATGGGACTATTATGGCAATTGTGTGTAGTATCTCTGAGTTTATTACTAAGTTAAAACCCCTCTTAGCATCATATCCAGAGGAAACATAACAAACCAATCTACCTTTTTAAAAACCTGTGCCAAAATCAGGTGAGGAAAGTAAGTAAGGACAAATATTTTTCTGTAAACACTCACTTGAATCTTTAAATTAATTAGCTTGGGCTCTGCACACATCCCTCTTGTGTTTTCCATTCCACTAACATGTATAATCATGCTTTTCTGGCAAGAGTTTCAGATAATTATTCATTGAGTTATTTGCTTGAATCTACTGTTTGTAATCATCTCAGCAACTGTCCTTTGGAATAATCTTTAGTTTGTATCTCAAGGAAGAGGGAAACAAGGGAAGTACTATAGGAAAGTGGTCATGGTAGGATTCACTGGGTTACCAGAGTGATAAAGAAGGGGGCTGTGCTCCACCCCTCTCTTATTTCCTGTTTAATTAGTGGGCATTTCCCTTCCCTCCCCATTGTGATACAATTAAACAAAGCAGAATGTTCCAGCTTGCAGTCCTGAGTAGATTTTTTTGTTGTTGCACTGAGCTGTCTCTTTACAAAAAATACAAAGTGCATGTTGAGCTCAAGGCTGCAAGTGAAGTGAGAGGGTGTTATGTGTGGTTACTTGAGTCCCTCACTTCTCAGTACTGCTGCTAAAGCACATTTTAAAATGGTGCCCAGGATGGGGTAGCATACCATCATTTTTTCCCACTAGTTCAAGCATGCACTGCCATGCAATATACAGCCCTAAAATATGGTTATAATACAACAATGAATATGTGCAATGATAAATTAATATATTGGGCATGGAAGTGTGCTGGGATTGAAAGCAATAGAATGGTTTTTACTGCTTTTATTATCCTTAAATCTGGGCAATTCATGTTTGGAGATGTAGAAGGAAATCCTATCACATTTCTTGACCTCTTAGGTCGGGTACAGGATGGAATGGTTCTTTATATGTATGACATTCTGGGCTGCAATCCAGATCAATGAAGGGCTGTGTCATTCTTTCCCTGCAACCTGGCGTGCTTCACAATGCTTTGTTGCTGTTACTCCCCAACCTGGGCCTCACAAACAGCCAAACAGCATGCAGGTCACGCCCTGAGTGTCTGTGTATAGCTTCAGGGTGCCAGTACACTCCAGTCACACTCTGGTTTCTACCAGGCTTGGTTACCACTTGCAGGCTGACCTCAACACCCTGAAGAGTCCTGAATTTCCCCTTAAAATGTGTGTTCTGCTGTCCAGCCCTCTCCTGGGAACTTCAGATATTTTAGGTCAGTTGCCCCTCTAAGGGGATCCATATCCAACAGTTTGCTACTTTAAATGGAGTTACCCCCACATTTCAGTTTAAACACAATTCTGAATTAATTTTAATTAAAGGATAAAACACATTGATTTAACTACAAAGAGATTTTTGAGTACAAATATAAGGCATTAAAGTCAAAAATGTTCATGAGAAATAAAGATAAAATGCTTCTTAGTACTAAAACTTAATAAACTAGATTTGGTTCAAGGTGAAATTCCTTACCACATGTCCTCAGTAACATTGCTGACCGAATTCTCAGGCCAGGATCTACTCCCAAAGTCCAAAGCCTTTCTTTTGTCATCTTAGGTGAAAGAAAGAGAGACAGATAGCTAGTCATACCTTGATATTTTTGCTCCCCTCCTTATAGACCAGTTTGCCTTTGAAATGCATTCCCTGAGAGTTACCCCTAGGTAAAATTAATTCCAGCAGCAAGGAGTCTTGGGGTGAAAGCTGTGTCCTGTTGTTGTTTACTAAGGGCTTGGCTACACTTGCAAGTTAGAGCACATTAAAGCAGCCTCGGGTACCCTAACTCCCGACCCATCCACACTGGCAAGGCACGTAGAGCGCCTGGATTCTGCAGCTGGAGTGCTCCTGGTAACCCAGCTCCACGAGAAGCATAAAGCTTGCTGCACCCTGGCTGAAATGCCTGGGTGTCAGTGTGAATGAGGTGTTGCATTATTGCACTGTGGTTGGCCTCCAGGGGATTATGGGACGTTTCCAAAGTCAAGTGGCCACTCTTCTCACTGTTTTGAAATCGGTTACAGGAATGCAGATATGCCTTTTGAAAGCTCTGTTTCTGACAGCCAACATACTTATCTGCTCTGGGAAAAAGTAACCATTAGTGTGGAATGCTGCTGTTGTGAGTGTGTGGTGGGAGGGGAGGGGAGGAGAGGGGTCTGCTGCTGTCTGAATTTACAAGACAGCATGCTGACAAGCTCTCAGCCCCCCCCCAACCCACTCTCTCACCCAACATACACACAACACACTCCCTGTCACACTCCACCCCTACCACGCATTTGAAAAGCATGTTGCAGCCACTTGCACACTGGGATAGCTACCACAATGCGCTGCTGTCTGTGGCATTGCAAGAGCTGCTAATGTGGCCACGCCAGTGTGCTTGCAGCTGACAGTGTAAACACACACAGTAGTGTTTTCCCTGCTGCGGTCTCCGAGGGCTGGTTTAACTCCCAGCGCTCTACATCTGCAAGTGTAGCCATGCCCTCAGATGCAGATCAGTTTCTTCCTGCCCCTCATCCTTGCCAAAGTTTGCCCATCAACTTTGATGACACCTGGCTAGAGACAGTAGCATGTCCTTTTGTCTTTGAGAAATTGTTTTACCAGGACTTGTCTGGTAAACACATTTCAGACTTAACTTCAGCTTATGTTTACAACTTTACATATAAGGTTGCTACACACATTTCATTATGACATTATTGAGCAATGAGTTATTAGTTTTCAAATGATAGCTCACAAGGAATATTTGGAACAAAGATTATTATGATGGCATGTAGGGTATGAATACTGGGGTGCATTTGGTCACAATGTGTCTCATAAATAAGGTTACGTTTTAGTCAAGGGTATTTTTAGTAAAAGTCATGGATAGGACACGGGCAGTAAACAAAAGTTCACGGCCCGTGACCTATCCATGACTTGTACTATATAGCTCTGGGCCAGCCATACTGGCCACTGCAGAAGTCATGGATGTCACAGAATCCATGACGTCTGAGACCTCCATGACAGACTCACAGCCTTACTCATAAAGAGTGAGTTCTTTGGTAGCATTAAACAATATAAAGAGGATCCATGTAGGTGAAGGAGAAATTCAGCAAGTTTTCCTTCTCATTTTTGCTTGTTGCAATTTGCTATTCTGCTTATCTTTGTGCTGCTCTGCTCAGTGCTCCATTAATCTCTCATCTGCTCTGCTTCTCCAGTGCCTGAGATATCAGATACAACAAAAGGAAGAAACCGAGAAATCAGCAGATGCACTTTCTGGCCACAGAATTGAGGAGCAGACTGTGGAGACCCTGAGTGAAAGGCAGCATGGAAACTATTAGCAAATCCATGAAACCTGGCAGGTCTGTCCACAAATGGAAATGCTTAAAAACACCTCAGAAATAATCCTGTGGCTTGAGAAATACCAGAATGTCACTATGGCACAGATTCTGCCAATCGCCTTATTCCACAGGTAATCTCACTGAAGAAAATGGCTGTAGTTGCACAGTAAAGTACTACACAGCATGTGTAAAGATAGTAGAATCTGGCCCTGTGTAATTTTTGGGCACCCACGTGTGTTCCTGGATTGAAATGTTATGAGGAGACCAATGTTTGACTTCATATCCCCATTCAGAGACTCTCTAAATGTAAAACTTGCCCTTATGAAGGCAATCTGCTGTATTCTTTACATTCTTTGGCAGCTATTTTTATTTCTCTTTCTAAAGTAGGAAGCATGACAGACCCACTGTCTGAAATCTTTGTTGAGAAAGGTTATCACCTTGACTGAGACTCCTGCAGTGTGTCCAACACATGCCAGCACAATTAATTTCAAAGAGTTTTCTCACGTATTCAACTGTGACCATCTTGCCAAAAGAACGTGAGCAGAGACTGCTGCTATCTTGCTTCTGTTGGCTTTTTCACTGCATGCCAAAAGAAGACTAAAAAAGCAAAGAGGTAACAATAGGTGCTGTTTTTAATCTGGCACAAGAAAACTGATAAATGTGACTGTATTAGAAAGACTATCTGAAGCAAACATTGCATGTTGTCCCTCAGGCAAACTTAGTTTGACCCTGCTCTTCTTTCAACACACAGCACTGACTGATGCTCTGAGGAACAATAGCCTTTATATTACGATGTTGCACCTAGTTTGAAGGAATGATGATAAGCTGATTTTTAGCTGCAGGCAGGCAAAGAAACATTTGACAAAAAATTTCAAATCAGGATAGTTTTTTAAATGATCTGTAGTTCAAAGGCACTTTGTTTCTTGAAAGTCTATAAAATTAGTCACTCTCTTTTGCCACTCCTTTGAGTAAATCCGTCAATTTTTTAAAGCCAAACCAATTTCGAAGCTAAAGTTGTAAGGGAGTACCAAAATCGGGCTTTGTAATAGAAAGTAGTTGCAGCCTGAGCTCTGGGGATACTACTGCCTTTCCACTGCAACCACACCAGGAATATTACATGACATTCTAGTCAATTCGCTATTAATAAAATTCTGGCAAAGTGGAGGAGAGTTCAGAGGAGGAAGAAAAATTCAAATAGTTAAATATGTATAACTTACATTGTGGGCAGTTGTAGATGTGGCCACAAGATTCCTGGTGAGGGGGAAGGAGACAAGAGAAGCATTAGTTTTTTCCTGTCACAGAAAATGGAAGCATACTCTAAGAATAAAAAAAGTTTACTGTTCTATTTTTAACTATGTCAATCATAAAACTGCTTTAAGTACAGGCATAAATGATTCAGACTTTTTTAAAAAAAAGTTTCTTCCTTTAAGTAAACATATCTAGCCTGAAAAAATGTTAAGGTTCATCATGGCTTATTAGTCCTCAAGTTTATATACAACTTGACATTATTTAACAACTGCTTATTTGACTATTCATTGATGCATCAGTATCCTAGTGATAGGTGCCTTAGAAAAACCGAAGAAAGTTCTACTAGATATTCTTCCTTATTAGGGAAACTTTACTTTGGTCTTCGGAGAACCTATTAAAATGCACAGGCCAGAGCTCTTAATTTTCTCATTTGCAGACTTTGCTTGACAGGTGCAGGGGAAATCTGTTGTTTCTGAAGTGAGAGAGAATGTACAGCCTGTAATTTCAACATATTTATTAATTGCTGAGAGCACATGAAATGGGTTTGACGGCTGCACCCACACATACATTTTTACTGTTTCCTCTGCAACTAGTTTAAGAATACTCCCTCCCATTCTCGTGTGTGTGTGTGTGTGTGTGTGTGTGTGCGCGTGCATGCATATTTGGCAACAGCAGAGGGAGCATGTGGAAGGAAGGTGAAGGAAGGAGAACTTGTGTCTGAAAAGTGCCATCTTATCTTAATGGTTGGGGAGAATGTTGTTGGTCAGGCCAAATAGAGATTGCATTGCTCCCAGTGTGGAAGGGGAGGAAGAGAACCCCCACCCAGAAATGTCTGAACTGGGCCCCTCCCCTTTCTCAGGTTCGCTGCATCCCATTGGCTGGTCAAGAGGCGGAAAACTGAAAGCTGATTTGCACCCTCCCTCTCTCTTCCCACTAATTTAAACTTGTTCCATGCTTATGGTGACCATATTTCCCAAAGGGAAAATGGGACAATGTGTGGGGCTAGCACACCCACACAGTGCCCCTGCATGGGGCTGGCACCCAAGCCCTGCCCCGCTCCTGGCATAGGCCTTGCGTCTCTGCTTGCCTAAGCCCTGCCTGCCCCTTCCCCCTATGAGACTGGGGCTGGTGTCTCTGTTCGCCTGAGCACTGCCTGCCCCCCACCTGAGCCCTAACTCTACATCTGTGCAGAGCTGGCATGGCCACTCGACCCGCTGCTTGTTCCTACATACCCCACTTTAATTTTGACAAAAGCATGCATTTGTCTTGTTTGCTCTTGCCAAGTGATCAAGTCAGAAAGAGCAAATGGGACAAATGCCCACTTTTGCTTTAAAAAAAGAAAAAAAAGAGTCAAGACAGACAGGATAGGGCTTAAAAAAGGGACTGTTCTGGCCAAAACATGATGTATGGTCACCCTACCAATGCTTCTGGAGTGTCTCGCCTCTTCAGCTGTCTCTCCCTATTTTTCTCTCCCTCCCTGTAGTTTTAGAGTTCAAGAAGTGGGGACCTGCATGATTACTTTTAAGCTTAATTGCTAACTTAAATTTGTTACACTGCCACCAGCCAGAAGTAGTGTCTGGTACACTTTCTGTTCCCCCCAAAACCTTCCCTGGGGAACCCAAGACCCAAACCTCTTAGGTCTTAAAACAAGGAGAAATTAACCATCTCCCTCTTTTTCCCCCCCGACTCTCCCCTCCCTGGGTTGCCTTGAGAGGCTTACACAGATCCAAACTCCTTGGCTCTTAAAACAAAGAGAATTAACC
>NC_133770.1:198178780-198213429 GCF_003597395.2 Chelonoidis abingdonii
AACACAAACAAAGACTTCCCTCCACCAAGATTTGAAAGTATCTTGTCCCCCTATTGGTCCTCTGGTCAGGTGTCAGCCAGGTTCACTGAGCTTCTTAACCCTTTACAGATAAAAGAGACATTAACCCTTAACTATCTGTTTATGACAGTGAGCAACTCAAGTAATAGACTACTCATGTAATTTTCTCTTTCTGACAATGACAATACCTTGAACTGGCTGTGCACCTGTAATGAGACAGCCAGCTCCGTGTGTGCTACACGTGTCACAGAATACATTGCAAAGATTGTAACGTTTGAGCCATATACAAGAATATCTACAAATTGAACTTCTTTTGTAAGAGGTTTCCAGAACTTTTCTGTTGCAATTTCTTGATGCTGGTGTGTTTAAAAGTGGGCTTCTCTGTAGTAATTTGTTAATGCTCTATGTGACATGTTTATTGTGGTAGGTACTGTGTGACTATATGGGGTTTTATGTTGGATGTTTACTGTATGACTACACTGGGTTAATCAACAGGACTGCTGGGAAACAAACAGGAATGCAAAACAATGACTTGAGATAAGACACATCCCAGTAGATACTTCAGAGTGATTAAGAGATGACACCTGAATTATTAACTGTGAAAATCCTACCTTCCAGGCTTCAGCCAGGTCACAGTTTGGTTTGCCAATGGTGGGAACTGACAGCCCAGAAGGACTAAAAACAGTTAAAAAAGACCCTCTTTGCAGAGGTCAGTGAGTTGCTGCTGAGAAGCTGTTCAGACCTCATATACACAAACACTCCTGCTGGGTAGATGTCTGAATAAGTTAAGCCTTCCTTGGCTCTCCATCAGGGAGGCAAGCTTTTAGATGGGATAGATATACATACATCATGTTTTGTTTTAAAACCAGGTTTCTCTTATATTATGCTTTTGTTCCTACTACTAAGATTAAACAATAATTTGGTTTTTAAAAGGCTGTCTGGTCACTCTATTCACCACTGGTCACGGACTCTTAAATGAAGAACTGCAGATGTTGAACCAGTTGGATCTCCTGGGTAAGCAGTTGATACACAGAGGAATGTAGCCCTCTCTAAGAGCCTGTAGCCTGGTCTAAGAGTGGGAGAATCATAGGATTCCACTGCAGGACAGATAAAGGCATGAGGCTTGAGACCTGCAGGAATGTACTCAGATACCACATAAAGGAATGAGATGCAATTCTCTGTAACTGCGACAGCTGACTTCCAGAATATGGTTTGCAAGGGATACTAGCACTTCTGCAACACAAGTACCTATGCGTATTAAAGATGTTTGATTACTTATTACATTCATATCTGAATCTACTTTAAACCTCTGATTTTTGTACTTGGTGAATAGTAGTTTGACTCCAATTCATGTCACATCAAATTTGTTTATTATGCTAAGTACTGGTGAATAAGCTTTTATATTTTAAACACTTTGTTAAACTTTTGTTAAAGTTTAAAAACTCTTTGTTGATGGGAAAATCACAGGGACTGACTGTGCTCCTGTAATCCACACAAAAAGTGGAGTCAGACACCTCTGTGGAAATATTCTCCTAATCCATTTCCACTGATCAGGGCCACCATATAGGTGGGGCGAGGCTGGGTGGGATATGGCTATGCCTAGTTTCTAGCAGACAAGTAAATGCAATCATAGGCAGAATGTACCTTCTCTCCCCTGAAATGGGACCATGTGCATTAAAGAGGGAGTCTCAAGGGCAGCTTCTAGGTAGGGAAGCCCTGAAGGCACAAATCCAGAAGAAATGAACTCCCCAGAAACACTACGGACACAAACCCGGTGTGGAACCCTGGAGTCACTGGTCTCCTATGGATCCCACAGGCTCAATGAGGTTTAAGGCTGGACCTGAAGCCTGTTTTGTGTGAGGAGCAAACTGTTTCCCCTAAGGGAGAACAATTTGTATGGAACAAAGTGGAGAGGAATTCCACAAAAACGTCCTACCATTTAACCTCCCCCTAGGAGTTTTCTACTCTGTGAGTGAGGAAAGGCCAAGATGAATCTGTAGGTGACATACAAGGAAAATAGGAGGAAGAGGAAGATGGTCTTGGGGCTACAGACAACTGGTGTGGCAATCAGGAGGCTTGAATTCAAATCCCGGTGCTCAGTCAGGGACCTTGGCTTGGTTACTCAATGTCTTTGATTCTCAGTTCATCTGTAAAATGGTGGTAGTACTTCTGTACCTCAGAGAGGTGGTGTGAGGGCAACTCCAGCAATTGTGTGAGATGCTCAGTGAGAAGCACCACCGGTAAGCCTATGAATAAATATAAACTAGAGGACTATGAGAAATAAAGCAGGCAATGACAAAATAGATAACTAGGAAACAACCTGGAAGGAAGAAGGAAAAATTAAACTGCTTTGTAAATGACCCATGAGTACATTGCACTCAAGATCCATGCACATTTTTGTTTGCTACGTAAAAGAAACAGCAAGTGTTTTCAAAGCTTTCACATTTGTACTAGAAATACACTTATTAAGCCAAACCTTAGGTGGTTTTAAATAAGGAGGCTTTTTACTGAACACTGAAAGTGCTAGACTCTATTTCGTTTTGAAGCAAATGACAGTTTGTATATATATTACTTCCTTTTATCTTGAGCCATGTGAATTACTTAACACACACCTGAAAGTCTAATTATGCAGCACACGAACATCCTTTTATTCATTTATTCTATTCATTCATTGTGTCACTCACGTCAAGATAGCCATGCTGATCCACCAAAACAAAGTAATTCATCTAACTCCTTTTCTCCCAATTCGTCCAGCTCTGTACAACTATTTGTTTCTACTGTAGCAGTAGAAAAGAAAGTGCCTTTCACCATCAAGGTTTTCCTCCCACTCACAATGAATACTTACTCTTTATCTTAAAATTCCTTCAGTTTGTATGTGACCATAGGAAACTACTACTTTACTGCTTCTCTCACCAGTGTCATTTCTTAGCCTCACCTGTGGGTGATTTTTATTTTATCTTCTGAACACAGCACTTTTCACTTCATCCATTGGTGCACTTTGCATAATGTGGTGACTAGCTTTATATTCATGAGGGGCTTTTCCCCTTCTGGTTATTTTAGGGATTATCATAGTCTACAAAAGGTTAGCTTCTAACAACAAATTGCCTGGAGTCAGGGGCAACACATAGCTGGACCACTCCAAGAGAAGACTGAGTTGCAGTTTCCCTCCCTCCCTGGCTTAAGGTAGTAGCAAATACTTTCCCCTCCTTTGCTGCCCAGTGAAGGTTCTACCTGTTCCCAACTGCCCACTCCTGACATACCTGTGTAGGATGGAAAGTCAGAGCAGCCTTTGGAGACACTTCTCCCATGCTACTATCCTGTGATGCAGGTAAACCTACGAGGTGCCCAGTGCCTCTTTGTTCCCTGTTTGGTTTTTTTAGGGGTAGGTTGCAATCTTGTGCAATAGCAGTAGATAGATTAGATCGTATGTGGCATTTTTTAGTGATCACTCTTAGCAGGAGGGAGAAGAGAGCCCATAGGGACTGGAAATATTTCTGACACAGAACTTGGTGAACATCAAGTTCTATCAGTGCAGAGTGTCAATGCTTGAAGGTTTAATATTGCAGCTATTTTAATAACAGCAAAAAAGTTTAGATGATACGTACTAATAACTGTCAAATTTCATTTTCAGATCAAAGCTACCTTCATATTATACAAGCATAAAAGTGCTTTGGGCACCCTCAAACAGGTTAGGGGGTCTGTATTATAGTCATTTAAAGAGTTTCCAATATTAGGGAGGTGTTTTTTTTGTTTAAAATAATTTTGAAAAATAATTGCATCTGAATTGGAAAGTCAATTTTGACTAAGAAAAAATTTCTGCAGCAGTTATAAACTTGCAATAGAATTTATAATGGAAACTGTAACTTACCCTTAATTATGGCTGCAGAAATAAGCAACCATAATAGTGAAATATGCATAATAACAATAAGGGTGTTTAAAATGAGATTTAATGCAACTAAGACACTATCTTTAACCTTGCGTTACCCACAGTTTTAAAATGGTCTAGGTTAATGATGCTTATAAAAGTGTCTGGACAATAATGGACACATTGGCAAGTTCAGAGCTACGGGAAAGCAATGTAATGCCATTCTTAGCATAGCTGCAGTATTTGCTAATGTGTAGTTTTTGCCAAAGGCTTTAAACCCAGATAACTGAAATCAAGTAGGATTGGATTCTAGGGAATCCCTTGACACCTCATAAAAAGGATATTTAAAGATTATGGAAAGTAGACAGCAAGGTTAAAAAAGCAAGGATTGAAATAGCAGACAGTTTCAGACTAGACATGAAGTAACTGTGAAATTGCATATGTTTTTGGGTGTTTTTCTTGAACAACCAACTCCAAATAGCTCACCACTGTGTTTTCCCAGGATTCCTTTCTTTGGCTGTGGTCTTTACAACATAATACAATTGATGGCTCCTAAGTGAGAAAAATAATAGCATCCAAATAAACAATACGTGCTCCTGCCTGTTCAGGAGTAGTGGAAATGTTTGGAAATGTTGAACCCCGGTGCCAGCTTAGAGCCATAATGAGGATAATACCAAATAAACCAAAAGCTGCTTCAACATGTCTCATCCATTACCTAAAGTAATGTTACAAAACGAGTAACATATTGACCTTGTTGTGACATGTTAATAATTACTGCCATCAGTGCTGCATAACATTTCCAAATGATTGCTCTTCTGTGTAAACAGAAAAGTATTTTGTCTTGTCTGCTACTGTTTTGTTTTGTTTTTTAAAAAATCCATTGTTGATCCCAGTGCTGATTTAAATGGGACTCTGGCACAGTAAAGCAGTAGCCATCTTGAGAAAGCATGTTAGGATAGTGTTATCCACTCTGATGATTTTATTATGAGTCTTGTAGTTTTGGGTCTTTTTCTTAAAGTTCTGGAGACATATGAATACATCAGAATCTTAGTTCTCATTTTTTTAAAGTAAGTTTCTAGCCCTTTTGGTTGCAGAAAAAAGCTTGAAAATGTTAACCCTAATGGCTTAAAACAATGAAAGCAACTTATTCTTAAAAAATAAAAATAAAAAAAGTGCTCATGAGGTTTAATCCATTCTTATGATTTTTACCAGCCTGACTACATGGCACTATTGAAATGGAGTCCATTACATTGTTAGCTATGTTAAGTTTTGAGTATGTGGAAGGAAACATCCCAAGCTTATTTTGAATTTGGAGAAGTATAGTGTGTTTGGAAACTACTTCTGAGACAGCTTCTGCCACAAATTGAGGGATATTACTGTTTTCTGTTTATAGGGATGATCCAAAGCTCACTGACATCTGTGCGAGTGTTTCCATTGACTTCAGTGAGTTCTGGATCAAGTCCTCTACCCCCAAATCCCTCTCATTTCACTTCCTACTTTGGGGCATTTTTATCAAGTTAGGGGAATGCTCTCTCTGGCTTTCCTGACTGGTTAGTGTAAAATTGCCTAACTGTGGAATCCACCCCCTTGGACCTGGGGCAGAGTGAATGCTATCATTTGGGACTGGCTTTTAAAACAATGTCCTGTGCTCATCTTTAAGGCACAATGTGTCCTGAACATCTCATTCTGAAGCAGGATGATGCCATTGTTGCACCCCTTAATACAGGGTTTCTCAAACAGGGGTTGCTGCTTACGTAGGGAAAGCCCCTGGTGGGCCAGGCCTGGGTGTTTACCTGCCCCGTCCACAGGTCCGGCCAATTGTGGCTCCCACTGACCGCGGATCACTGCTCTGGGCCAATGAGAACTGCTGGAACTGGCATCCAGTAAGTCCCTCGGCCTGCGCAGAGGTGAGCTGCAGCAGTGGGGGGCACGGGGAGGGCAGCAGGAAGTAACTCTGGGGTGGGAGGGCCAGGAAACGCTCCCCCCCCCCAGCTCACCTCCGCTACACTGCTGCCTGCTTCCCTGAATGCGCCGTCACTCTGCTTCTCCCCCCTTCCTACCAGGTTTGCCATGCTAATCAACTGTTTTGCGGCAAGCCTGGGAGGAAGGGGGGAGAAGTGGAGCAGCAGCGCATGCTTAGGGGAGCAGGAGGAGCGGAGATGAGTTGCGGTGGTGGGGGGTGTGATGAGGGCTGCAAGAAGTAACCCTGCGGGTGGGGGCAGAGGAACAGCTCCCCCAGCTCACCTCTGCCTCCTCCCCCAAGCGCATCACCACTCTGCTTTTCCCCCCTTCCCTCTCAGGCTTGCCTGGGAAGGAGGGTAGGAGTGGAAATTCAGTGTGCCCGGGGGAGAAGGTGGGGCCGGGGATTTGGGGAAGGGGTTGGAATGGGACAGGGGAGGGGCAGAGTTGGGGTGGGTACAGGGGGCACTGGACAATTTTTTTGCTTGGGGCGGCAAAAAACTTGGAGCCGGCCCTGCTCCTGGAGCATTGGGTGACAGTGCTAGCCTTGCACAGTACTTGGGTGGAATCCTGGTCCCATTGATATCAGTGGAGACAGGCTTTTGCTCCTTGTGTTCAGTTGAGCGTGAGGCTTGTGAGCACAACCACTCTTACCCAAGTGGGATAATGAGGCTCAAAACACCCCTATATAGAGGGTTTTTTTATGTCAAAAGAACATTATTTAGAGTTGCAAAACTAAGCACTCAAAATTAGGATATGCCAGAATTAAGGTTGCCTGTGAATTATGCAACAGTCTTTAATTGTGTGTTCACTGACTATTTTTTTCTACAGGACTCATTCAGCACACATAGTTGATAGTGCCCTCTTAATGAGCACCTTTTAAATATTTGTTTTATCCTCATTGTTCAGTTTGTGGCCTGAAGACAGAATTATTAATTTCCTCATGTGTTTTTCTGTGGTGCTCATTACTATAGCATCTGAGTGCTTCACAAACACAGATAATCTTGACAAAACCTCTGTTAGAAGAGAGGGTGATATTATCCTCATTTTACAGATGTGGAACTGAGGCACAGATAAATTAAGGTAAAAAATATTCACTAATTTTGGGTGCCCAATTTAAGATGCCTGGGATCTGTTTAAAAAAAAAGAAAGAGAGAAAGAAAAAGAGTACTCGCATTATATGACACTACTTATGTTCAAAGCACAGTCCAAAGTGACTTCAGTTGCAGCTGTGAGGGTTTATGTGACTTGCTTAGCATAACATGGGAACTCTGTGGCAGAGGTAAGGATAAAAATCTAATTTTCCAATCCCTTCTTTTCCTGAAATCTCCTGTCTGATTCACTACACACCTTCCAATTTATGCAACGAAGGAGGGAGGGGTCCTATAGTCAGTGATGTTCCTTTCTACAAAAACCTGATTTATCCGCAGAGCATGGTGAGTTCTATGAACTGCATGAGGGAGGAGTCCTGTGGAAAATACAGTATGTGCTTGTATAATTAAAAATTGGATCATAATGCATACATGAAAGGAGGGGTGAGTTAAGTGTGCACAGACAGCCTTAATTCTAGCATTCCTTAACTTTTGAGTTCTTGTCTTTGCAACTGTAATGCTGTTAAAAGAACATTTTTGTGTGAAATTTTCCAAAACAATTCAGCTTGAGGAGACATCGAGAATGGAAATTTTCAGCCCAAGTTGTTTTTCACAAAAAGCAACAGAAAACAGAGACTTATAATGGAAAGTGTTGGGCAACTTTAATAAAAGTGATGCTACCAGCCCCTCCTATAATATGCAAATATCAACAGCAAGAGAGAGGGGGATTTAACGCCTCATTCTGTTTTCACTTGGAGTCAATGGTGTTACAGTATTTTCATATTGTTGTAAGTAATATCAGAATCTGTCCCTCTGAAGAATTTCCATAAAGAATCTAAAAGCAAGACTTGATAATATAACTTAAAATTGATTCCTAGCTATTTAGGTGATGTGCAGGAAACACTAGCAAACCTTTACAAGCAGTGGCCTGTAGCCTAATTCAATGTTTTAATGGAATAACCAGTAAAAGGTATGTTGATAGAAGAGGTCAGAGCTTACTTTCCACATGAAGAAAGAGAAATTCTGGTGGAAGCTATAATGAAGAAAAATACAACGGCCAGAGTTGAAAAGTGCAGTGTTTTTTAGCCTTTACTGAATGTCCCTCAGTGATCAGTCCTAGATTGTCTGGTTTCTCTGCAGTTTCTTAGGATTACTGAATTTGCCACTGAATTTTCAACCAACTCCATTTTACTTGTGGAGAGTTTGTGTCATTCTAATCATGGGTGAATAACAAGCTTGAGACCATGATGAACAGTGACTGTTCAGCCATAAAACCAAAAAAAGATTAAGAGGCACCTCCTGCAACAGCTACATTCAAAAATTAAAACACATCATCAACTGAATGGCTGCTGTGCCAGAAGTGCATCTAATAAGACTGATAAAATGTAGTTTGATATCGTAAAGCAGTTGCAAGAAACTAAAGAGATTTGATTAGCTGGTAACATTAATATAGGGAAACGATTCTCAGATGAGTGCATGGAGTGTGAGAATTAACATTCATCGCAATTATGCATTAGTATAGAGTGAGAATAGGGGGTCTTGACATAGAACAATTTTTACATGTCTTCTGAGAGCTTGCTACAAGGTTATTCCCAAGTGGGAGTGGACACAGATGTATTTGACTTTTCATTCCAAAGCACCTCACAAATTATATATACAGACAGCACCATGAATATGCATCCATCTCTGGAGTTTTCAGAAAGGTTAAGCATGGAGGAGGAGGAAGATGAAGAATGGGTTGGGTCTTGTATGAGTTTATATGAGTATACCTAATAACAGAGTTTTAAACTTTTTTTTATTGTAATGACTAGGTGTAATATCATTTTTTTTGCTGATACCCATCATCCTGTTGCTAAATGTTCTACCAGTGTCCAGTATTTGTCATTAAAGATACTTGGATTTTACATTTCTATACAACAGATTGACAAAGCCAATGTGGTCTTTGGGGAGAAGTCTGTTCTTGCATCTTCTTGTTATGTTTTGATTCGTCAGGTTCATTCTCAGCAGCTAACAAACAGCTGGGCCTGATCACTAGCCATGGTTTCTATTGCAGTTTTTGAAAAAATCCTCTGTTTTTTATTTTGTTTATTTGAGAATTCCCCCCCCCCCCGCCATCTTGTTCCTTACTGTCAAAAACTTGAGCTGCAGTAGTTATGATACCAGGAGTGAAATGTCAGGAATAATTAGACTAAAGATACCTCTGGAGCAAAAGTACAGTGGTTTGGGCAGTTTTGAACATGAAATGATTCAAACTTATCTGAATGGAAATGCTATTGTTCCCATTTTACAGATGAGGCACAGTGAGACTAAGGTCCAGACTCTTAAAGTATGTAAGTACCTGCATACCTTTGAAGATCTGATCCTAGATGATTTGTTCATGGTTACACAGAAAGCCTATGGCAGGACAAGGAATTGAACCTAGACTTTGTAAGTCTGAAGCAAATGCCTTGACCATCACTTTTTTCATTTTTTACTTGAGTTTGACATCCAAGGGTCTGATTCTAGCTACTGTTAGAAGATCACATAGCAGCAATGACTTTCTACTATCTGAGTCTGACTAGGATTTACAACAATTTATTTGAGATGTGAGAGGTCACTATTGTTATCCAAACCTTTGTCATTTTAAAATTAGACTGTGTCTCTGAGCTCTAGATGAGGCTACCCCTTAAATCAATCAAGAAACAGAAGCAGGTGCAGATTTATTGGCCCACGTATTAAATGATGTATCTTGCCAGGAGCACCTCATGCTAGTGATTAACTATCTGCACTGGTTGCTTATTGATTTCCAAGCAGATCCTGTGGAATTTGCTTTGACCTAAAAAGCCCTAAATGTCTTAGCAACCACTTACCTGAGAAACTTTCTCTCTTCTTGTGAGAATCCGGATCCAGCTCTAGTTGTGATGAGTAGAGATGTTCAAGGTGGAGCTCCTATGACGCGATAAGGGGTGAACGAATAGAACGGGGGTCAGCAACCTTCGAGAACTGGTGTGCCAATTAAATTACAGTAAATAAATGATTTCGCGTGCCAATAATATGTTTTACATTTACAGGGGCCAGATGGAACCCCAGACCAACAGCCAGGGTGGCAGACGGAACCTCAGACTGGAAGCAGGCGGGGTCCTGGCCGCTGGCCCCACTCAGCCTGCTGCCGGCTTGGGGTTCCTTCCATTGAGTCTGGTAGCAGGCTGAGCAGGGCCGGCGGCCAGGACCCCAGCCGGCAGCAGAGTGCCACTAAAATTCAGCTAGTGTGCTGCCTTTGGCATGCGTGCTGCAGGTTGCTGACCTCTGGAATAGGACAATGTTGCCTGACAGGGTGTCTCAGTTCTGCTCCAAAATAAGCCTCACCTGTAGAAAAGTCCATCAAGAGGTTTTGGGAAAACATAATTGTGAGGCTGGTTTGTAGTGTGGTGGATGATTTGCGGTGGTTGTTTTTTCTATGTTACTTTTGAACATTGAGCTTAGGATCTGTAATTCGTAATATCTGTATTTTTAAGCTCATGTGAAGGGCAACTCAGACCTGAGATGGGTGCAGCTCTTATGCGTCTTTTTGTACAAATCAAAAGAAATAATAATTAATATCTAACACAGAGGGAGAATGGTCCAAACCAGTCCATGGTTTGAGAGAGTGGAGTTCAGTTCTTGGCTTGTCCTTTTGCCAACTTGGGTGAGTCACTGTGTTCAGTTCCCACTCTGTAGAAAGGGGATAATAGTGATGCCCTATCTCATGGGGATCTTCTGAGGATAAATACAGTCAAGACTGAGATGGTGAGATGTTATAGTAATGTCAGCCATGTAGCTACTAACAAGAACCCAGTTTTTTCATAGGATCCCTGAAGTGCATTATTTGGTGTCAGTCAGTCAGAGTTCTCCACCTTTCCATGTGGTGGTTTGCTTTATTATACTTTTATTTTTACAACCCATTAGACTGGTCTCCCCTTTAGCATCCTTCAGCCCTGAGGAAATGGACGAATGACAGACAACAAGAAGAAAATGAGGCTGGAAGGAGGAAAGAAACAGGGATATATTAGCTGGTAGAATCTGGAGTTTTCTATTCATCTCAATAGAGACTGCAATGCTGCAGTTGAGCCACCATGGGGTGCCATGTGGGGGTATAAATTAGCTTAACCTCCAGACTTGATCACTTGATTCAAAACAGTATTATTACATAGGCATTACTGGTTTCTCCTATCCCGATGAGATTCAAAAAAGTGACGATGATTCTGTCTTTCGGGCATTCATGTCTATGGTAAGAAAGTAATGAGAATATCTGCAATGGGAAACTGAAAAACCTGAGATTTCCCTCTCAGCTGACTTGAAACATGGCATCAAATATATTTAATTTTTAAAAAAAAAAAAAAATCAGGAAAATAACATTGCTCCACTTTAGGTGAGTTGCAACAACATGGGGATCTACATAGATTCTCTGTTCCACTTCTGTTCTATTAAATGTCAGTTCCTTGGTTGTGGTGTCTTCGTCTGTGGCACCCAAGACATGGCAGAAAATTTGAAACTTTGGTGATAGGTCTGAGAAACGTCCCCTAATCCTGAATTTTAGGCCCCAAACCTGGGGCAAAATCCTGGCCTCATTGAACTCAATGGGAATTTCAATTTGACAGATATGGCACCGAGACTTCTATTATCACCTTGTAGAGCATAGGTGGCGGAAAAGGTTCTTTCCCTGCATCTTTCCCTTGGTTTTCTTTCCACATAAGACTTGACTAGAGTCAGGGGATTTGAGAGCAACAAGAATCCCTTCTAGTTTGATCCTTTCAGTGACTGACTTCCAGGTGAATTGCTGCATGTATGCTACGATTTTTGGAAGCTACCGGCTTGGTTGTAGCAGGTACACGTTCTGCTTTGTTCACTGATAAAAATGTAGTGCATGATCCTGCAAGGTGTTCTCAGCAGACAAACCTCGTCACCTAACTGGGGCCTACATTATTATTTTAAAAGCGTTGTTGGCTTACTGCAGAGTTCAGTCCCCTGTGAGGCCGGTTCGCTAATTATATCCTTATTAGGTACTAGCCTGTCATGGACCCCAGTCAGTATATCCTCATCTCTGTAAAAAGCAGCCTTAGTCTACTATCCAGTAATGATTATATGCCAGACCCAGCAGACAGGGCATTGACATTGACAAGCTAGAACCAGGGAGGTAGAAGACATAAATCAAAAAGGTAAGGCTGTGATTATGAAGCTGTTTATGAGGTCGATAGTCTGTTTATATTACTGTTTGGATCAGGACTCCATCTACAAAAGGCAGAGCAAGTTGTCAGTCTGCTTTTGGAAGTGTCTGGCCTTTCCCATAAACTCTGTCTTCAGAGTTGGCCAAAATCACAAGCCATTACTAAAATTAAAGTTCAGAAAATTGCCTCTCAAGTTGCATAACTATGAACAATTTTTTCTTGTCAATACCATTAATGAAATGATACAGAGCCAAGTAGTTACTCAGTTGAACCTTTAGAATTGAAACAATTAGTTTGCAGAGGACATACCTAATTGTCTCTTTGCACTTAACTTGGCTGAGATATTTCTGCTCCAGCATCTACCAAATGTAATATGTTAAAATCATTCCAGCTAACTGACTGTTTAAGGACAATCTCAGCCCTATCAGTTTCTGACATATTTCCAGTGGGGAGATGTCAAGCTGGATGCATGTGCATGTGGCTGAGCTAGTGTAGCTGGTTTTAGTTCAGTGCAGTGTATATTTTCATGTGACCGTTGGGTCTCCAGTAAAACTGAAACAGTGATGCAGATTTCCTTAAATTCATAAAAAAGTTGTTTGAATCCAGGGTGCAATCCTGACCCCTCTGAAGTCTGTGGTAATTTCTATCTTTCACTGCAGTGGGGCCAGTTTTGTGAGGCTTCTTATTGGATTTTATCTTTGGCTAAAAAGGATCATGGGAAAGTCCATTGTGTTCCTTTGCAAAGAAACACCTTACATTGTAGTTTTACATCTTTTCCATACTTGGTCCTCTCTGAAATCCCTTGCTATCTAGCTAGGACCTCTATCCCGTGTGTGTGTGTGTGTGGTTTTTTGTTTGTTTGTTTGTTTGTTTTTAAAAAAAGGGTGGAGGAGAGGCAGGGTGATTACTACTCCTGGTGCCTGGTGTCAAAACCAAAGCAGTTATTTATTTTCAGCAAAAATGGGGTGAGTTAGTGATTCATTAATATCTCTCTCTTCCCTTATTTTTAAAAAATATACCAAACTATGAAGCTTATAAAATTCTATCAATATATGCAACTTTGTCCATAATAATGTAACCTTGTCTTCCCCTTCCCCTTCCTCCCATTGCGTTCTACAACTGTTTGTTGCACTACAAAGTTAGGTTGATGTAAGGCAGCTTGCATCAACCTAGTTATGCATGTGTCTGCATTTAAATTTGCCTTCTACTGATGTAAGTGCCCCATTACACTGACATAGTAACACCACCTTTCCGAGTAGCATAGAGCCACAGCCGATGTACTTAGATCAACACAGTGCAAGTGTGGACACTGTGTTACTTATATCAGCCCTAGCTGTCCAACAATGCCACCCACTGACCATTCCGGTCACCACTGTGAACTCAATTGCCCTGGGTCCCTGGCCACTAGGAACTACCCTTCTCCTCTAAAGTCCCACAATTTTTTTGAAATCCCTTTTCCTGATTGCTTGATATGGTGGGCACACCTGGAAGCTCTCCATCATTGAGTGCAACTTCCCAGCTAACAGCGCAGGCTATACACTCCCTTCTGGAGTTGTCAGAAGATATTGGATCTCCTGGCCCTCTATGGCAAGGAGGCTGTGAAGGCACAGCTCAGAACCAGCTATAGAAATGTCGACATCTATGAGCAGTTTGTTTAAGGGATGCAGGAGAAGGGGTACTGCAGGGATCAACAGCAGTGCCGCGTGAAAGTCAAGGAGCTGCAGCAGGAACACAAAAAGGCCAGGGAGGCCAACAATCAATTCTGTGCTGAGCCAAAGACCTGATGGTTTTTCAAAGAGCTGCATGCCATACTTGACGGTGATTCCCCACTGCACCATGGATACCTCCAAGTCACAGGCCCCTGCTGTGCACAGTTAGGAGGAAGAGGCAGTGGATGAGGAAGAGGAGGAATGTAAGGGAGAGGTGACTAGAGGATCTAGTCCATGGCGAGCCAGGAACTGTTTTTGACTCCATTGCAGTCCACCCAGTCCCACTGGTCAAGCCCAGGTGAGCCCAATGCAGAGGAAGGGACCTTGGGTAAGTGTGTAGATAAATTTTCCGTTGTAGGGATGGCACCACCAAAGTAGCAGGACATACCTTTTGACTTTTCATTAACTCACTGGTGCTAGAAGAGGTAGTAGCACAATGGAGAGAGAGTGAGTTGCTATCTGCTTGCCATTCCCTTCTAGAATGAGGCAGGGTATGCTACGAGGAGCAGTGTGCTTATGTGCAGAGGCACATCCCTTGAATCCTCCTGAGAGATCTCGATGAACCTTTCATGGAGGTACTCTGCAATCCTCTGCTGAAGGTTTCTAGGGAGGTCGGCCTTAGTTCTTGGTGATATTTCTTCCCATGTCACACAGTGATAACTTCATTAAGCACCATTGCAGTACACAGGCTAGCATTATATGGGCCTGAGTGGCTTTGGGATGCCAGCAGCAGCTGTGCTCTCTTGCTCTCTGTTACCCTCAAGAGTGAGACATCAGCTAAAATCCGCAACGCCTGTGGGAAATAATGTCAGTATTCAGTGCCACTTCCCTAATCTAGTAGAATCATGCACCTGAGCAATTCCCTTCTCATTTCCCCAACTGCAGAAGGCCATACTCACTATTGCTGGTGTTGTGACTAGCGCCATGCACAAGCAATAGTGAGAAGGGAAAACTTTAAGGGAGTAAAGGATGTCAATTCAGCATCCTAAGTATTGCTTTATGTAGCTGACAATGCTACCTCTGTGTGTTTTACCTGCAGCTGCTGTCATTGAGGCCTTCAGAGTCTCCACCGCCACTCTGACAGAATGCTTGAGTCAGATAAGGAGGAGAAAGAAGAGGACTCAGGGTGACATATTCAATGAGGTCCTGCAAGCCAGTGCTGCAGTGGACCATGAGCACAGGGCTGGGAAGATGAACATTGTGGACAACCCGGAGAAGGAAAAAGTGGAGAGGAGAGAGGCCCAGGATTCCCAGCAGGAAAAGTAGATGAAGAGGCACCAGGACATAATGGGGCTTCTCAGGCAACAAAAGCAGATGCTGCAGACTCTGATGGACCTCCGGGTTCAACAGTACTGGGCTCATTTCCCTCTGCAGCCTGTTGAAAACTCAGTATCAGGACCTCCCTATGCTCTCCCCTCAGCACTCTACATGGTCATGGGGTCAGTGCACTACCCCTACCACTCCACCCCAGGGAACATTAAAGACAATCACAGCTTCACATAAAATGACCCGTGAAAGCCACAGTTGTTGTATGTGTAGCTGAAATAGACATGAATGTTCTTTCCCTTTCATAAGTTCTGTTCTCTGAAAGTATTAAGTTTTTAATATATTTGTTTTAAAATAGCACTTTTTAAAAATTTTGCACTGATTTTGTTACAGAATAAAATTCTCTTATTTGGAACATAATTCATCTCTATTAGTTAACAACACATACTGCTGAAGGCTCAGCTGTTCTGAAAGCAACTAATTATCTGTTACTGCACAGTGCCACGTAGCTCATAGGATCATTCACAAACAAAATTAATAGGTGTGCTGACAATGTTTTGTACCCACATGTACAGCAATCATCACACCATTTCTACCAGTCCACAAAAGAGCAAGTCCAGGTAGAACACACTACAGTGTCATCACTCTACTTTGGCTCACTCTGCATCAGTACAGGCACTCCTGATGAGTACACATACCAGTGACACAAGAAGCCAAGTACACATGCACACAAGTTATATACTAACAGCGGTAGCTGTATGCCAATGTCACTTCAAACACCATAACTTTGTAGTGTAGACATGGCCTAAGATTCAAAGGGATATGTGAATATACCTTTCTTAGGCCTGGTTTACACTGAAAAGTTTATATTAACATAACTACATCATCAGGATTGCGAAAAATCTACACCCCGACAATTGGTATGGGAACTAGGGGTGGTGCGGGTGCTGCTGCATGGTTTCCAAATACATGGTTTCCACCCCCACTATAAAAATTGTTCCTGCACCATTGACTCTGACCAGCATTGCTATGCCAACAAAGCCCCAAGTGTAGACATAGCTATGATAATAGCAGAGGACTTCCATGGACTTAGTTAGCTTTGTTTGGAGAAGAAGTATTCCTACACCTGCAGAAAACAGGTAGGCTGTGTCTACACTACAGACCTATGTTGGCATAGCTATGCTGACATAGTTATACCAGTATAGTCCCCATAATGTGTACACACTCTTAGGCTTCTTTGAAAATTCTAGCCTAAGGGGATTAGGTACTAAAATTCCCTAAATATAAACAGCCTGACTTTCAGACTTTTAATGTCCTGATTTCAATTTTCAATCACATTTCAATGTGATTTGGGCAGTTGGAATTTCTCAGCTCTACATAAGGACACTCGCTTTGGGAACTCAGGTCTGAAAACTTTGCCTCTATGTTTAGCATTAAAGGACTAGATATTAAGAAGCGCAGAGGACTACTTTGTTTTACTGTCCATGATGAGCTTAACACTTATGGTTATTAAAGAGCCCATTGGAAACTTGGCAAGAAACTCTTGCTTTTCTGGTTGAAGCTTCTGTGAAATGTTGTACTGTTTGTTTTACCCTAGAGACAGTTGTTACAGTGGTAGATGAAATGATGCTCCTGTAAAATCTCAAATCAGCTGGAGGTATCAATCTCAAATCAGCAACTGGCATCTTTCAGGGTGAAATGTGTTATATCAATGCAGAAAAGCTGATACATGTGGTTCTTCAATCAGACCTTCAAAAATTGAGTTTCTCATGTTGTTCATTATAAGGCTATCTGAAGATATTCAATTACACAAATCTGTTTGTCTCTTTGGGAACATAATTATGGGCAACATATGCTTTTGTTGACATTTAATAAGTCATATATTTTAGTATGTAACTACAATAAAGTGGGTACACTGCTTTTTTGGCATGGTCTTATTACAGACAGGATCTTTTCAATCTAAAATGAAGCAGAAGGGGGGAAAAGTCTTGGGAAGTGTTCATAGGAACTCACAAAGCCTTCAAAATCTTACAGTATGAATAGAGATGGGGAAAATATTCCTGTTGAACTTTGATCTCAATCAGATTGAACCCTGTACCCACTCAGGCTCAATTTATCTTGTGCATGAGGGAGATGAATTTGTGTGGGGAGTGGGATTTGAGAACATTACTGGAATATCCCTATGCCTTTAACCTCCTCCCCCCATGCAAAAAAAGGTGCCTGGCCTCCATCTTTCCTCCCATCAGCTGTTACTACCACCAAAAGAAAGCCAACAGACCCCTCCTGTGACAATTTCCCATTGCGTTTTATATGTTCTTCCACGCATCCTTGCTGGGGGTTCAGTGGGTAACTACTGACCTGTTTTTACTTGTGATTTAGTAGTGATGAGGTATACCTGGCAGGGCCCCATCTTGCACCCGCCAAAGTAAAGGGGGTTGTAGAGTCCTTTCCTGTGTAGTCAGTGAATATTAGAGTTTGTCAAAATAGTTTGGAACAAAAAGGGTTTTATTTTATACTATAATGGCCTTTCTAGTGCAATTTTTCTATGAGAAACTGGGAACTTGGTTTTTGATTATTTTTTTTTATTGGTAACAGAAAACATTTCTAGACAAAATGAAAAATGTTTCCTTTTAAAACCCCATGAAATGGAAAGATCTTCACTATTTCAAACTTGGATTTTTCACTTTTTGACCATCTCTCATAATGAAGATCTGTGTTCTTGTCAGGTTGGAGGTGGGGGCAGTAGCCCCTCTTGGCAGTGCCCTGAAGACTGAAAATAGGAAGTAGGAAGAGTGAAGGTAGCTCATCACTTCCTGCTTCCTAGAGGAGAGTGTTTGAGGGAGGTGGGACTGCAGGGTTAGGTGGGAGCAATGGTGTGGGGCACAGCATATCAAGTGTTATGGGGGCTGAGAGGGAAAGGGGGCAGCACATCAGGCTGGGGCACATATGAGGGATGGAAGAATACATAAAGAGATTGGGGGGCAGAGGATGTCTCAGGTGATCAGGAATGCAACTCTCATGTCTCTGGCCATCCTGGAGTTCTCCAGTGGAGAGGGAACAGTGGGCAATGCAACATCTTCACTCCCTCATGGCCTAATAGAGGAGGGAGTTAAAGAATAGGTAGAGAGAGGTGGGTTTCTGTAGAGCTAACAGGGAGCAACTTCTCAGCTGGCTCTCAATTCCAACGGAAGTGGGATGTTTAAGTGCTCAAACATCTGGAGCTGTGCTTACTCACATGTTGAGGGGCCAGGCTGTTCTTCAGTTTTGAGTGGCTGCCTTTAGCCATCAGGCAGAATAGGAAAAGGAAGCCAACTGGAACAAAATTTCCCACAGACTAGGGGTTTACCTCACAGACCAATAGAAGAGTCAGAAAATCTATAGGCTATATGGGGAAGTTGGCAGGGCTGAACAATGTAAAACAATATGCTAAAAATATTCTTAAGGATTGTCATTGTTTATACCCTTATATAATTTCCTTACAGTAGAGTAACACTGCATTAAATCACTTCTCATTTTAAGATTCAGTATGTACTTAGCAATATTTATTTCATTTTACTGTATATACTGCATGTGTTTCAATATTATATGAAAGTGTAGTGTACACTCTCTCTCTCTCTCCGTCTGTGTATATGTATATATATTTTGCAAACACAGAATTAAAATTTTATTCTAGTACTATTTCTTGAAATGACTTCCTGGTAATTTAGAACCAAATCTAAGCATGGCATGGTGAACAGAGTGGGAAGAAAAAATATTTTACAGTAAATTACTAGTTGGTGAAATACTTTGGCAGTATAGTTGTCAATTGAGAAAGTATTGTCTCAATACTGGGTGGACCACGAGTTATATGAGTCGTGGTATATGAGTTCCCAGTGGCATGCATTCTGCTTCAGGAGCCAGTTCATTGCTGCCTCCACCTACTGAAGATCCTGATCCTCTTACACCCTGAGGAACAGGTTCCTCTTGTGCATGCCAACAAGCAGGGCCTCCAAGGTTCTTCTCCATCTGCCTCTGTTGTGTCGGAGGTCCTCCTAGTAGAACCTCTCACCAAAGGTTCTACCAATTCAAAAAAAAAAAAAAAAAGAGTAACATTTATTTTCTCTTCCTTTGACAGAAGCTAAGAAATCTTCCACTACATAGCATAATTTTGCTGCAGAAGGCCACAATATTGATTTTTTTTTGTTGTTTTGTTTTGTTTTAGCATTTCAGGAATGTGACTGTTACACAATCCTTGCAGCCCCCGAGGAAGGAACAGAGTCAATGGTAAGATAAAAGGTTTTTTTGTTTGTTTGTTTTTTTAAGTATAGCTTTTACAGTGTATCAAGAGAGCTATAGGGGGTGCAGGCAGGGATAGGGGAGGGGGGAAGTCCATTTCCTTCAGGGGGTTTGTTATTCACTGTCAATGTCTTCTTTAAAGGCTGTCATTTGGAAAACATAGTTTTCCAGGTACTATAATGGAAAAGTGAGATGACTTTTCAGTCCTGTGGAGGAGATCTGGAAATCCATGACAAAGATATTTCAGTTAACGGTCACTCCTCTGCATATTGCTGAATGGAAGGATTTGTTGATCAGCTATGAGGGTAGACCAAGCACATTTGTTCTGCTGTTGAACCTGGAATTTCTGCTACACCAGAAATTTGCTGAAATATGCTTACAGGACTGGGAGGCATTTTGAATGGAAATGTACTATATTCTAAACTAGCAGAAGGCGTTCCCATGGATGGGAAGAAACAAATCACTAAGAAAGCCCACCCACCCTAAATTAGGAAAATTATGAAAAAAATGATTTTGTTGTGAAATATATTTTTTTCCACCAGCTCTACTCTTCATCATTGTGACTCAGAAGACCTAACACGTTTGGGAAGAGTGCTTTTATCCTCTGGCAGTGATTGGTTTATGTAAGATACTTAGGAGTTGATTGTGAGGAATGAACTGGACCTCTGTAATCTAAAAGTGCAAGCCCCTACCACTTGAGCTGGAAGGCAGTAGCAGATTGATAACTTTTTTTCATGAGCCTGCTGTGAGTTGGTGACAAACACACTACTGTTGCTTTACACACAGATAAAGGGCAGTGGTTCTATTGAGTTCAGAGCTTCATTGTTATGTGTATGAAACTCTAATAGTATTCTAAAGATTAACACTATAATAAAGCAAAAAAAATCTTTTTGATTTTAGTAGGAGGTTATCTTTATTGTTGGTGATTCCAACCCCCAACCCCACAAAACCCCCACAAAACAAAAGGAGACCTATTCTAGCTATTTTGAATCCCAGGATCTGACTCCATTGCATCATTCTTCTGTGCAATTTAGAGTCCAGTCAAAGAAAATGTTCATAGCAATGTTTTTTTATATCTTCTGTCAATTCTGCTTCAAGAGAATTTGCAGCTGCAGCAGGAAAAGGCATATTTAAGGGCTAATGATTGTGGTAAGATGTACACAAGACTAAATTGCTTTTAGGTGATTAAATACTAAAATGAATTTAAGGTTTGATTGTAGAAGCCATTTGAGCATAGAAGCCATTTGTTATCATATTTCACTATGAAAGTTATTCTCAAACAGGATTAAGTCTAAACATTCAACCAAGTACAACCTTTAATGAAATATGTAAGTACCTATTTCTCTATGGGGGCTTACAATTTGTGCTGTTTCACCATATTCTCCATTGATGTCCATTTCAGAAGCAGACTTGGGTGAAAAATGAGTAGAGAATAATACCACAAATTGAACAACTATTTGGAAACTACATGATGTGAAACTAGAACAATTTGAGTGGTTTGGAATAATGTAAAATATTTTGGGCATTGCAAGAGAACAGCATTTGACTTTTCTGTGCAGATTGGTTGAAAGTCTCTTATTGAATAATGTTCTATACATTGGAATAATTCTTCATAACCGTATTGAGAAGAATGCCTGTAGTCATGTGTTTGATCTCTTAATAGTTATATCCAACAATTATGCAAGTAGATTGCATGGGAGGAATAAGAGTAGCGGCCCATTTCTGTAACATAGGACATACTGTATCCAGTCATTGTTTTCATAAATATCAGAGAAAAGAGAGCTGTAGAAGTTTGATAGTAAATTGATAATTAACAGATCTGTAATAGATGCACTTGTGAACAACAGCTTGATCAAAGTGGCAAATGGAGATCTATCAGAATAATTCAGAGACCTCAAAGTTATTTGACTTTGAAAAACGAGAAGATATAGGCTTACATCTGGAAACTATCCATGAGGGGCCTTTTGAAAGAGACTGGGTTCAATCATGCACAGTGAGGGGAAAATAGTGTAAAAGCGGGGAGAGAGATGACTAACACATAGAGACAAAGAAACATAAAAGTGCGCAGGTGTAAGATTATGCTAGACAGCTCTTGTCTAGGAAGAGCTCGAGACTTGTCATCCATATTTTACATTACTTGTCTTATGAATTCTACATACACACACACAACAAAAGGAACTGATGTCACTGAGGGACATGTGTAACCAGAGCAGTTATCTGTTAGATGTGGGGGCTGACGCAAAGGCAGCTAGTTCCTCTATATCAGAAGCAAGAAAAATAGCAGGTTTTGGGCCTTCTGTAGTGTGGGTTCTAGTCCAGATAATTCACTTGGTTTTCTGTGGTAGGAAGAATGTGCCACAGCCTCTCATTTGGCTGTTGTTCATTGAGTCTTTCAATATTGATTTATGTAAATCTGGATCAAAAAGCAATGTATTAGCTTACAGATAAAGGTGATCTTAAGGAATGGGACAATGCTGTCACTGAGTAAGCAAATGCAGTGGAAATGTCATGGGTGCTATTCCAAATATTTGGGCACCTCTGAACATAAGAATATAAGAACATAAGAATGGCCATACTGGGTCAGACCAAAGGTCCATCCAGCCCAGTATCATGTCTACCGACAGTGGCCAATGCCAGGTGCACCAGAGAGAGTGAACCTAACAGGTAATGATCAAGTGATCTCTCTCCTGCCTTCCATCATCACCCTCTGACAAACAGAGGCTAGGGGCACCATTCCTTACCCATCCTGGCTAATAGCCATTAACGTACTTAACCTTTTTGAATTTTTCCAGTTCTCTTTTAAACCCTGTTATAGTCCTAGCCTTTACAACCTCCTCAGGCAAGGAGTTCTACAGGCTGACTGTGCGCTGTGTGAAGAAGAACTTCCTTTTATTTGTTTTAAACCTGTTGCTCATTAATTTCATTTGGTGGTTCCTAGTTCTTATATTATGGGAACAAGTAAATAACTTTTCCTTATTCACTTTCTCCACAGTGTGGGCCAGACCAGATGAGAAACCTTCAATAAAAAAGAATCTTCCACATCAGAACAGGGCAGAAATAACAGTGCAAGTTTTTAAGTTGCTTGTACACAACATGCTATAAGCAGGTGTAGAGTTTGATGCCTCATGTGTAAAGGAGGGAAGGATATGATAAAAACATCCAGCAAACTGGTGATAGGCTCGAGACATATGGATTCCACAATCGTTGACGATCACAAGTATTCGGAAGGATAGAACAGGGTTCAGAGGGAAGTGGGAATGGGACCTATAGGAAAGAATGTAGATCAAATGACAGTAAATCTTAAATGCATCACTTTTTGAGAAATCTCTATGGTAGTAATTTCACTCTTAATAGATATAAATCTGGATCTTTGTCGCCACCTGACCAGGACAGCATGATGTGACGATGAATGCCAAGGAAATTAGAGAGGTTATACTATGAGGAACTCAACAACTAAGTGGGGGATTTTCAATTTCCCCTAAATATTGACTGAATAACGAATGCACTCAGGACAAATGTCAAACGAAATTTCTTGATACTTTTATAAATGACTGCTCTTGGAGCAGGTGGTACAGGAACCCACAAAGCGAGAGGCCATTCTCGATTAGTCCTGAGTGGAAGGATCGATCCAGAAGTAACTATAAACAGGGACTTGGAACTGTGAATATATATAATATTAACATTCTGTGGTGAAGACACACTCACAGCACAACTGTTGCATTTAATTCAGAAGGGCAATATGCAAAATGAGGATGCTAGTTAACACGAATACAGTACAAGTAACTAGGTGAAATCCCTGCAAAGCTGGCTGAATTTTCAAAAGCACCATATAAGCTCCAACATTAAATACTTTACCCCAAGTAAAAGACATTAAAACTAAAAAAGCCACGCCACCCATTCTTAAAAGAAGCGTGAGAGATAAAAAGGCATCTTTTAAAGTGGAGTCAAATCCTAGTGAGGTAAATAAAGGAGAATAAACACTGCAATTAAGTGTAAAAATGTAATAAAAGCCAAAGGAGTTTGAATGAACTAGCTAGCCAAACTCAAAAAGTATAAATGTTTTTTTAAGTACATTAGAGAGAAAAGCCTGCTAACACCAAGTGGTGTCCCTGAGATACGAGATAAGGAGCGTTTAAGACAAGTATTGAGGAGAAACTAAATGAATTCTTGCTCAGTTTCACAGCTGAGGAGTTAGGAGGTTCCCAAACCTGAGCCGTCATTCTAGTGACAATATGAGGAATTGTCATAGATTGAAGTTACACTAAGTAGTTTTGGAATTATTGATAACTTCAGTAACAAGTCACCCAGAAGCTTTCTCACGAGTTCTTAAAGACTCAAATGTGAATTGCGGAACTATTAACTATGGTTTGTACCTGTCTTTAATCAGCTTCTGTATCAATGACTGGAAGATAGCTAATGTAAGCCAATATTCAAGCTCTAAAAAGGACCTCACCTGGCAGTTACAGTTAACGTCAGTCCCAGGCAAAATATTGAAACAATAGTAAAGAATAAAATTGTCAGACACACAGTGAAGAACGTTAACTTGTTGGTCAATGTCAACCATGGTTCTGTAAAGGAAATCAATGTTTACTATCTTTAACTTCATGGAAGGAGTCACAACATGGGTAGACAAGGAGATCCGATGGACATGAGTTACTAGATTCCAGAAAGCCTTGACAAGTCCCTCACCAAGGCTCCTTATGTAAATTAAATTTCATGGGATAAGGAAGATCCTTCATAGATAGATTGCTAAGACAGGAACAAGGATTGGATAAATGGTTAGGATTTTCAGAATGAGAGGGGAATAATGTGTTCCAAGATGATTCTCTAGCACATCCTATTAACTTATGCAAATGTCGGAAATGGGTCAACAGTGATGGGGGGGCAAATTTGGAGACTCACAAACTGACTCAAGATACGGAGAAAAACAAAGCAGACTGTGAAGAACTTCAAATATAAGATCTTCAAATAAGTGTGGCAAAAAGGCAAATGAAATTTCAATGTGTTTGGGGTAAGCATGTAAAGTAAATGCACTTGAATGTAAGTAATTATTGGTGAAAAATAACCCCACTATACTACATTGATGGCTAATTAGCTACAATCATCAGAAAGCTCTTTGGGAGGTCTCGAGAGTCTCTCTTGTGACTTTATCCTCTTCCATCCTCTCCTCTTGACTAGAACCTAGAGAATCTCTACCAATAGACTCTCCTCTAAGAGAAGTCTCTGTCCGATCCATGTGCTCCGCTGCAGCAATCGGCTTTCCCTCATCTCTTAGTTTAAAAACTGCTCTGCAATCTTTTTAATGTAAAGGCCAGCAGTCTGGATCCACTTTGGTTTAGGTGGAGCCCATCCTCCCTGAATAGGCTCCCCCCATCCCAAAAGTTTACCAAGTTCCTAATAAATCTAAACCCCTCCTCTCTACGCCATCATCTCATTCACACACTGAGACTCTGAAGCTCTGCCTGCCTACCTGACCCTGCCTGTGGAACTCAAAGCATGTCTGAGAAAGCCACCATAGAGGTCCTGGATTTCAGTCTCTTTCCTAGCAGCCTAAATTTGGTCTCTAGGACATCTATCCTACCTTTCCCTATGTCACTGATACCTACATGTACCACAACCATTGGCTCCTCCCCAGCATTACACATAAGTCTGTCTAGATGCCTCGAGAGATCCGCAACCTTTGCATCAGGCAGGCAAGTCACCATACGGTTCTCCCAGTCATCACAAACCCAGCTATCTGTGTTTCTAATGATTGAATCTCCCATTACTAACACCTGACTTTTTCTAATGACTGGAGTTCCCTTCCCCGGAAAGGTAACCTCAGTGCGAGAGGATACCCCAGCATCATCTGGAAGGAAGGTCCCAACTATGGGAACGTTTCCCTCTGCTCCCATTGACTGCTCTGCTTCCCTGGGCCTTTCATCCTCCTTAACAGTGCAGGGGCTGTCTGACCGGAGGTGGGACAAATCTATAGTGTCCCGGAAAGCCTCATCAACATACCTCTCTGCCTCCCTTAGCTTCTCCAGTTCTGCCACCTTGGCCTCCAAAGCCCATACTCAGTCTCTGAGGGCCAGGAGCTCCTTGCATTGAATGCACGCATGCTACACTGAGCGCAATAAACAGGTTAGTCCCCACTCTGCTGCTGGGCTTCTGTGTGCATTCTCTCCCGCAGCTATCTAGGTTAATGATAGGGGTTTTTTTTAAATCAAGAAGTTTTTATCATAGTTTAGTTTAAAGAGTTTGAAGAACAGCAAGTGTACCTCGCCCCTTTCCTGCTCCCCTTCCAAATTCTCTCTCAAAACTCCCTGTTAGTGGCCCCTGGTCGCTTGCTCACAGCTTTATAGAGCCCTGGCCTTCCTGATAGCCCCCTGACAAGCTCAGACGTTCCAACTTTACAAGCTCAGAGGTTCCAACTGTTGGCCATAGCACATGGTCCTTCAAACAAACAAACACACAGACAAACACAAGCTCAGCACACAGCAAGTAACCCCCAAACACAAACGCACACTACAGACAGCCACTTACCCTAAGGGTCCCATATTTGTTCCTCCTTCATCTGGAGAACTCCCAGTCTCTGGACCCTCTTCATTCTGTTATATCTGTTTTGAGATGAGGAACCAGAACCAAATTCATTACTCTAAATGAGGGCATTCCAACAATTCATATAATGCCATAAAATGTTGATATTGCTTTTGACTGATTTTTGTGGTTCCTGTGATATTTTATGCCTGTCTTCCTTCAGGAAGTAATTTCATACGAGAACCTGGTCTTGTGAGATCTCCAGCCTCGTTTTGCAGAAACAAAGGGTTAGATTCAGTCTTGCTTCGTAGTCCAATTGTGTTGACATAAGTGAAAATTGCTCCTATTTACACTAGGTATGAATTTGAACTAACAGGTTCACATAGTTTGGATAAATGTTCAGACTTTTAAGTGTATATTTAGACTTAATTTCTTAACATTTTTGTTGAATAGCAGTCACAACTATACACTCAAACTGTTTTTGATTATTTTTTTTTTTACCTGGTCCTGTACTCCTCCTAACTGCATACCAATATGCTGGAAATGAAACGTTGAGTAATATAATTAAGGAACAGTGCTCCCTGAAGTTACAATTAACTGCGACCTTTCTTGGTTTGAAAGTCATATAGTGTAGATGTTGCAAATTGAAAGGAGAAGTGACTATAGATGAATTCAACAGCTCAACATGTTTAATATTTCAACACGGGCTTTTTCAACTCATTAGATTCTTGGGAGATGTTTTAATTACTTTGTTTACCATCTATAATGTCTTTTTTATTAAATAATTTTTTAGAAGCATCATTTTGGAATGGAGTCAGCCTGAACCTGATCCATATGGACAGCAAAAAGCATTCTTTACTGATACATTAAAGCTTAGCCTGGTTTACTGTACTTTAATGGAGCTGTGTAGATAGCTTGGATAAAATCCAAATCAGAGCAAATTTCAAAAAGAACTGTTGAATTACGTTGGTAAAGTGCTTGGTCACAGATCATGTTTATACTGAGCAATTAGCAGAATTAACAAATGGAGAAAATCAACTTAGCTGGATGTAATGATACAAAACTGGGAGTTGTGTGGATCTGCTACAAGAGCAGGTTTCCTGAGTTAGGCGTGCCATACCTCATTCACCTCTGCAAGCCAATTACAAGACCTTTAACATGTTGATTAAGCTCTCATTCCAGCAAAGCACTTAGACACTTGAATAGTCCTAACATGTAGGCATCTTTTCACTCAAAGCCAATGGAACTATTTGCATATTTAAAGTTGCTTGCCTGTTCAAATGCTTTCTGTGTAACGGCCTATTTATACCTTTTTAATCTCTCCATGTGGAAAATTGTTAGCATCATACCACCTTACCACTATAGTAGTTTCCTTGTTTTTTTCCCCTCTGTATTTTTACTTATTTTCTCAAATCAGAATTATTTTAAAATAATTTTAGAAACCGTGGCCTATTGCCTCATATTAGAAAAACAGGATACAAAACCATTGCATCTGGTTCTTTAGGATGTTGTATGAACCATTGCATTATATGGAGTCTGTTCTTACTTGGATGCCCCGGATAATGTGTAATGATCAAATGAAAATATTCTTCTGTGAAATATTGTTGAAACATTTACATCTTTCATAATATTAAGAATCATGACGCTATCTCTCTTATATCTTGTTTAGTTTTGTATTGTGTTATTAACGTAGTTTCTGCTCCTATTCTTATTTCTAACAGGGAGCTGTCGGGTAACCAAAAGTTGCTTATAATTCTTCTAACTCAGCCTCAGTCACTGCTAACTCCAAAAGCTTGATAATCTTTGCAATTTGTTTTTCTCTTCTGTGGCTGATTGCTAGATAAAAGTGCTTTTTCTAGCTAGTACCAGCACGATTCCATAAAACAGGTAATTATATTGAAACTTTTAAAGCACAATGACTTAAAAGTACATAGCTGGGTACATTCTATTTTTACTTTTGATTTAAAGTACGCAATTTTCCACATGTCTCTTTTAAAGGATTTTTTTCCTCTCTTTGCAAACATTTATCCCTGTAAATCTCATTCATACAGCTTTTAAGATATTTTTTCCTTTCAAACAAAAAACCAAACTAAAACGGATTCTTTGTAATTTCTTTGAGTGCATATTGTCTGTGAAAAAGTGAAGTTAGAATTATTTAGGAAAAGATGGAAAGTAGATAAATCACAGGTCAGCACTGAAAAATATCAGAAAGTAGGTACTCAGTTTTGTTTGCACCGAAGTAATGGGGAGTTGGTTTTGATTTTTCTCCCTCAGTCCCTCCCTCCCCCGTGTCCAAGAGCTTCTTAATGCAAGGGCATGGGGACCATTGGGAATCTGCTTCCTGTTCCCTGTGCTGACTCAGCTCTGATCAGAGCTACAGCAAACTAGAGGTTGCTTTAACTTAAACTACTGGTATGTGGTCCTTTATGCCATTGGAGAATCAACATAGCTGAGTGGAGATCTGCCATGCCTGGCCCATCGTCTCCCCAAGTATTCCCTCAATGCTGGGGTATGTGGAGGCAGCTAATAATGGGAGTTGTCCTTCCAGCTTTATGTCAACTGGGCGTTCCCCTTCTTCAGAGGAATTTTCCACTGCTGAGGTCTGGTCAGAATCTGACCCGTTGGCACTGTCTGAATGGGGGCCAGAATGTAATACAGACTCTAACCCAATATCTTCCCTGGTAACAGTCCCTTAATGGGATAAACAAAGGGAAACAGAGCCATTTTGTTTCAAGTCATTGGTTTGAATGTGACCCAGATTTGTTGGCAGTGACCTATGTGGAATTACATGATGATCTCAACCATGTAGAGAGTGAATAGGTGCCCACATCTTTAATAATGATCTCGGTACCAGTAGCCAAAGACGGAATGGGTGCAGAGACCTGAACTACCTTTTCATTCTGAGAGGAAGCCTCTTCTAGGATAGAGTTGTAGCACACTGATGGAGCAATGTAGTGAAGCTTCTGCTGGTAGTTATTATTATTACTGTATTAAAGTTGCACCTGGAGGCCAGGGCTCCTTTGTGTTAGGCACTGTACAGACATATAACAGAGACAGCTCCTGCCCTGGAGACCTTATATTGTCCAATTTACCTCTTTTAATTTTTCTGTAGCTCTTTTTTTGAAAAAAAGCCTGTCTTTATTAACCAGGATGTTTTGACATGAGGCTCCCTTGCAGAATCTGAAAGGCAGGGTTTTGCAGATGTGTCAAGCTGTTTGCAGATACGCCAAAATTGCCTATATATCTGTGAATACCAGAGCCACCAAACTGGTAACTAATCATCTGTTTAATGATCTGAAAATCTGGTGCTCATCACAACTGGACAGACAGCCACGCATTGAATGATAAAGTATTCTTTTTAGTTTATTGTCACTGTATTTTCCTGTGTTCCACTTGCCACTGTAGTATCTAATTTTATTTTATCTGCAGGCAGCCTAGACAACGTGTCTGTCTTATCGCTGGCATTTATAAATACGTTTTTTTATTAAGTTCTAATCTTCCCTATTGAAAAGAATTAGTTGGCAGTTACATAATGTCACATGCATAAATACACTCTGTGTGAATAGCTTTTTCACAGGAAGAATGCTAAGTGAATCTGAGAAGAAACAAAAAAAACACAGTTTAATCATTAAAAAACTTGTAAAGTAAATGCCTAAAAGAGGATTTTTTTAAATTGTAGAATTTCTACCTTTGTGTTTATTTAGATATTTCTTTTCGATCAGTCTCATAATAATGTAAATTTCTTCATCCATTTCAGGAAGTAAATCTTTCCCTGATAAATTATCTGCTGCGGTAGAAAACTGGTAGTATCTTTGGAGTCTAAAGGCTTACAGGATCTCCGAGCAAATCTGGTGTTGTTTTTTTTTTAACATAACTAGAGATGGAGTAAAATCATCTCAGAAATTCTGAGTCTTGCCAAGCATATGGAAGTGGGTTTAGGATAATAGAGGATGCTAACCTGATGTGGGGTTGTAGAGGTCCCACCCCTAAATAAAAAGTAAACATTACAAATACCCTCCCCCGAGGAACTTAGTGCTTGATTTTTCTCAGTGTACCAGTACATAAGAGAAGATGCCTTTCTTGAAGATTTTACATTCTCATTAAGACAATACATAGCTAGAGGGTATAACAGCTTGCAAAAATCAGAGAGAGATTACTAATCTCTGGTATCTATAGGAAATTAACCCTGTGAGGTTTGGGGGGAAATCCTTTTTTAACCCCAGATTTGGTTGTTATTTTAACCCTGATAATGGATTCTACCTTGTGAAGTGTAAAGTATTCTGGCCTCAATCCAGCAATGCATTTATACATATGATTAACTTCAAGCATGTGCCTAGTTTCTTTGATTTGAATGGGACTACTCACAATTTTAAAGCTATGTGTGTGCTTAAGTGCTTTGCTGGATCAAGGCCTGTATTTTAAATCTGGGGTTATTATTTGTGTTGATGCTGTACAAACATTGGGCAAAAACGCTCAATACAGACAGTCTATGCCCTGAAGAACTTAAATGCAAGACAGGCACAATAGATAGGACACGCTGAAAATCCCAGGAGAGAGAATTGCTAGGATTTTTTTTCTGCTAAAATTATAGAATCATAAAACTGGAAGGTACCTCGACAGGTCATCTAATCCAGTCATCATGTTAATGACTCATTTCCTGTATACCACACAATTAAACTAAGACTGAATTATTTACATTGTTTTACACTGCATTCCATATCCAACTACCTTATGCTCTCTGTTTCTCGGTATCCATCCATCCGTTCGCCAGCTATAGAACTAGGGTTGTATAAGAGAGGGTTAGTAGTTTCAGTCCCATCAGTCACTGCAGGTGTGTGGGCTAAATGAAATGTTAACTGAGGTGTTGGTAAATGGGAATAGGGAATGAGCAGTGGAAATATATTTCAGTACACATTGTCTTGAGTAGGAGGGCACTGGCTGTCTTCCTTTATAAATCTAGGGACAGTTTATTTTAAACACTTACAAAAAACATATTTTAATACCTTTTCAACTCATTGGACTACAGAGAACAAACATCTGCCAAAATGGGAGTAAAATCAGAGTTATTTCCTGCTTTAGAAATATTGAAATTGAAACTGGAACAGTGTGCCTGAAATTATTTGCTCCTTTGGGATTTAATTTAGACATCAAAAATGTTTACCTTCTTAGGGTTTGCTTAACAATGATGGGATTTCCCTTTTAAAAAGGTGCCACAGAATGGAGTTGTAGAGATGCTGAGGGGGAGTAGAGGTCACCCTGGTCTGGCCCTGAAAGGGTTAAAAGACAGCCCTCAGAGAGGGCTGGGGCTGAGAGCCAATAAGAAGAAGCTGGGACGTAGCCAATCAGGGCCAGGCTGGGCCAGAAGACAAACAGTCTCTCTCTAGCCTTGGGGAGAGTCTCACTCCAGCCTTGGAGTGGGAAGGACTTAGCTGCCTGGAAGCATAAGGGTACCTGAAGCAGAGCAGTGCTAGGGAAGGGCAAGAGGAGCTGGGGAGCTCCAGCCTGGCCAACTTCTCAGGCTGAGGCCTTGTTAAAGGCCTAAGAAAGGAGGCACTGGGGCTGCAGAGGGGCAGCCTTGGGATAGGCAGAGGCAGCTGGTCCAACTCCCTTGCCAGTAATGAGTGGCCATTACAGACTGCAGTCTGCCCCAGTGAGCAGGGGCTAGATGATGACTGGCAGTAGCCACTGAGGCAAGGTGGGTATAGAGGGTTGAGGGTTCCTTTGGGAGGGGAGACCCAGAGCGTGGGGGTATTGCTGTGAGCAGAACCCCAAAGAAGAGGGCACTGGGGTCTGGGAGGGACATGGGGGCCAGAGGTAGGAGAGACACTGGCCAGCTGGGGGTACTCTGAGACTGGAAAGAGCTAATTCCTTGATGACCAGCAGGAGGTGCCGAGGCGGTGAGTGCTCAATTTACTACAATGGGTTTATGCAAACACCGCTTTTCAAAGGAGAGAATTGATTTGGCATAATTTGATGGGTGAGATGAATTACTTGAATCATTAAAATAGCCAGAAGTAAAGATGAGTGAGTTGTGAGAGGAAATAGAGATAAAGATCTAAATTATTGTAATTCTTAGTAAATTATTTTGACATCAGATTCACTTCCACTCAGATTTAATTATTTATTTTAAGAAAATACTAAATCAAGTCTTCTTGAAAACAATTTTTAGTATAAACAAAGTAAAGGAATTTCAAGGTGTCCATTTGTCTGATTAGGATAAAACTAAGCAAGGCACACTTTAAAAAATATTTTTAATAAAATAGGAAAAGTTGAAACAGGCATTTGGGCAAAAAAGCTTTACCCTTCTAGTGCATTTAAATTTCATTAAATTGTGTAAAACCATTTAAAAAGCTGACAACAAAGGTGCTGAATCATTTTTTGGACCGATTTTGAATATGTGCAATTTTTTATACCAACCAAAAACAGCATGGTAAGACTGTTTTTGATGCAATAATTTGACTTAATCAAACTGGTATGAAACCTACTGAAGGGCAGACATTTAACTTTTGCTTAAATATTTAATTCTTTGAAAACTTAAAAATCCTGATTTCACCTGCAGATACACACCACTGATCTCTGAAATTGAGAATAATCAATAAACGTACAGGTTCACAGGCTCTTCTCTATATTTATCGTCATCCTTCCAAAAGCATATCTTGATTTCTTCTTCTCTGCCACCCTGCAAGCCTAGAACTCACCATATTTCCTGGCCACACTCTCAACATTCAAATCCTTATTTTAATCACATTTATTCAATGTTAAAAATCCACCAGGACAAGATATAGTGGTACAGAAGGGGCATTGTTATACTGAAAAAACATAACAAAACAAATCTCTATTGACTAAAGTAAACCCATCTTCTGGTCAGCCATTGTATTGTGGGTTTGTTTGGAGATGGGTGGTGGCATCCTGCATCTTTACAAGCTGAACATTTGGGGTGTTTCATATAAAATCATGGAAATGTAGGGCTTGGAGAAGTCAGCTAGTTTAGACCCCTGCATTGAGACAGGACTAAGTAAAACTAGACCATATCTGACAGGTGTTTGTTTAACCTGTTCTTAAAAATCTCCAGTGATGGGGATTCCACAATCTCTCTTGGAAGACTGTTCCAGAGCTTAACTACCCTTTTCGTTAGAAACTTTTTTCCTAATATGTAACATAAATCTCCTTTGCTGCAGATTAAGCCCATTACTTCTTGTCCTACATCCAGTTGCTATAAAGAACAATTGATAACAGTCCTCATTAAAACAGCCCCAACATATTTGAAAAATGTTATCTCTGCCCCTCCCTCATCTTTTTTTCTCAAGACTAAACATGCCCATTTTTTTAACCTTTCCCCATAGGTCAGGTTTTCTAAATCTTTTCTCAATTTTGTTGCTCTCCTCTGGACCTTCTCTAATTTGTCCACATCTTTCTGAAAGTGTGACACCCAGAACTAGACAGTAGTCCATCTGAGGCCTCAGCTGTGTTGAGTACAGTAGGACAATTACTTCTCATGTTTTACATACAACACTCCTTCTAATACATCCCAGAGTGATATTGGCCTTTCTTGCAACTCCATCACACTATTGACTCATATTCAATTTGTGATTCACTATAACCCCCTGATCCTTGTCAGCAGTACCACTGCATAAACCATTATTCCCCATTTTGTGTTTGTTCTTTTGGTTTTTCCTTAAGTGTAACACCTTACACTTGTCTTTATTCATTTCATTGTGTTGATGTCAGACCAATTCTCTAATTTGTTTTGAATTTTAGTAGTGTCCTCCAAAGTGCTGGCGTCTCCTCTCAAATTGGTGTCATCCACAAATGTTGTAAGTGCACTCTTTACTGCATTATCCAAGTCAATAATGAAAATCTCAACAGTATTGAACCCAGTAGATATGCCCTCACAGCTTGACAGCGAGCCATTGATAACTACTCTTTGAGTATGGTCTTTCAATCAGTTGTGCACCCACCCACTCTTACAGTAATTTCATCTAGACCACATTTCCCAAGTTTGCAATGAGAATGTCATGTGGGACTGCATCAAACCCCTTATTAAAATCAAGATGTATCATGTCTATAGCTTCCTCCCATGCACTATATGAGCAACCCTGTCAAAGAAGGAAATTAGATTGGTTTGGCATGATTTGTTCTTGACAAATCCAAGTAGTCTGTTCTTTATACCCCTATTATCCTCTAGGTCAGGGATTGGCAATCTTTGGCATGCGGCCACCAGGGTAAGTCCTTGGTGAGCCAGACTGGTTTGTTTACCTGCCACATCCACAGGTTTGGCCGATTGCAGCTCCCACTGGCTGCGGTTTGCCGCTCCAGGCCAATGGGGGCTGCAGGAAGCGACGGTCAGCACATCCCTTAGTCTGTGCCGCTTCCCGCAGCCCCCATTGGCCTGAAGTGGTGAACCGTGGCCAGTGGGAGCCATATTTGGCCGAACCTGCAGATGCGGCAGGTAAACAAACTGGCCCGGCCCACCAGCTTTTTTATCCTGGCAGACCATGTGCCAAAGGTTGCCAATCCCTGCTCTAGGTGCTTACAAATTGGTTACTTAATAATTTGTTCCAGAATCTTTCCAAGTGTCTAAGTTAGGCTGAATGCTCTATAGTTCCTCAGGTCCTTTTTATTTCCCCTTTATTAAAGATAGTGTGGCAAATTGCCGGTACTGTTCTGCTGGGTCTCGCGCTTTCTCTTCTCTGGGGTAGGTTCAGGGTGCTATTGCTTGCCTCTGAACCAGTTCTTAATCATTCCCCTAGTGTCCTTGGAGGAG
>NC_133770.1:198223029-198361711 GCF_003597395.2 Chelonoidis abingdonii
AGTCAGGTGCTCTAATTGGCCACAGCTGTTCTAGTTAATCTAAAGCAAACCTTCCTCCCTTGGCAGGGAATAAGGCCCCCTGCTAACACTCTTATGCTGCCTTCTGGCCATGCTGTATCACAATAGGTATGTTTGTCCTTCTCTAGTTCTGAGGGACCTCATCTGTCCTCCATGAGTTTTCAAAGACAATTGCTAATAGTTCTGAGATTGCTACCCTAGGATGAATTCCATCAGGCCTTGGTGACTTGAATACATCTAACTTATCTAAATATTCTTTAATCTCTTCTTTCCCTGGTTTCCTTCCCCCTTGTTAATATTAATTGTGTTAAGTATCTAGTTGCTATTCACCTTTTTAGTGAAGACTGAAGAAAAATAGGCATTGAACACTTGAGTATTCTTGATGTCATCCTTCTCAGCTAAATAGAGGACCTATGGTTTCCCTCATCTTTCTCTTGCTCCAAATGTACTTATAGAATCTCTTCTTATTGCCGTTTATATCCTTCGCTAAATGTAGCTAATTTTCTGCCTTAGCCTTTTTAATTTTGTCTCTACATGTTGGTCTTTTGTACTCAACGTTAGCAATTTGTCCAATGTTTCACTTATTGTAGGATTATATTTTATTTTAAGGTCATAAAATAGCTACTGGTGGACATAGGCGCCAACTTTCTCCTGTGCTGGTGGGTGCCTACGCACCCCGGCCCTGCCCCAACTCCACCCCATCCCCGCTCATGGCCTCACCCTAATTCCGTCCCCTATTGGATCCCATCCCCAAATCCCTGCCCCGGCCTTACCTCTTCCTCCCCCACTCCCTGCCCCACAAATCAGCTGTTTTGTGGTGCAAGCACTGGGGAGGGGGGAGCAGGACACGGCGGTGCGCTTGCAGAGGAGATAGAGGTAAGCTGGAGCAGAGGGATGGGACAGGGCCACAGGGAGCTGCTGGTGGGTAGTGAGCATCCACCAATTTTTTCCCAGCCCTAGAGTACCCACGGAGTTGGCACCTCTGCTGGTGGACCCATACTGGCTTCGTATTCTGTCTGTCTGTCTGTCTTTTGCATCAGGATTGGTTGCTGTCATGCCTTTAATATTGTCTTTTTGAAAAACCGCTAGGTCTTCTGAACTCCTTTCCCGTTAGATTTTCTTCCCAGGAGATCTTACTACCAGTTCTCTGAGTTTTTTAAAATTCTGCTTTTCTAAAAGGTCTTTTCCTTATTCTACTGTGCTCATTCCTTCCTTTCCTTAGAATCATGTACTCTAATTAACTTTTTCCTAGATTACTTTCAACTTTCAGATTCACAACCTATTCCTGTTAGCCAGTATCAAATTTAAAATGTCTGGCTTCATGGTTACTTTCTCCACCTTCTGAAACAATAATTTTACCTATTACTTGCCAAGAATTTACTGGATATTGTGTGTTTTGCTGTTTTTCCTTTTCAAGCAGATGTCCGGTCCCCCTTACTACCAGGTCTTGTGTTTTGGATAGTTCTGCTATTTGTTCTAAAAATGCCTCATCCACCACCTCCTCCTGATTTGGTGGTCTATAGTGGACCCAGTACCAAGACTGCCAGAAGGATGCCTTTGTCCTCCTCAGAAGGGTGTCCTCAGTCAAGATCACCCCCTTCATTACCTTCCTCTTGGATTTAGTGACCATGAGTCTTCTCAGCCATTGGGGTCTGCCCCTCTCCTTCTGTTGCCTGTATAGTATTCATATTCTTCACCTGATAGATGAGGACTGGGGTTTGGGGCAGGGGAAGGGGGCTGCCTACAGCCCAAGGTGGTCAGCAGTCAGTCTCTTCCTTGCTGAACAGCTGGTTCGCATTCCTCCTCTGGTATCCAACTGAGATCAACTGCCAGGTTTCAAACATGCCCAAGTGAAAATCCACTTGGAACAAATTTTGAATTTCCAAGTTTGAAAGCTTTCTGGCCACACTCCACTTCTGCCTTTGCCATCCCTCCCTGCTGAAGCATCTATAGGCCATTCTTACCCATTTTTGTCCCTGGTCTATTACTCTTTATTTGGGAAGCTGGTCTGTGAGATCAGAAAGTCCCTCTCTCCTCTTACTTCTTCGGGGTGGGAGGATTCATGGTCTTATGGGAAGAAGTTGGGGGTGAGTTTGGCTGGGCAGCAAGCAGACCCACCTGCTCTTGCAGCTGTGAAGTGTCAGAGAGTAGATTTCCTCCACAAGCCCTCTAGTCATGGTCCTGAAGTTTTGTGACATTTCTGCATCTCTAAACCTATCTTCTGCACCCTTATGTACCAGTCAGGTAACCAATCCTTCACTATATAGAAATGTGATAATATTTTATAAAGGTTAGCATACAGTGGCAGTTGTGCCTACAACTTGTTAAAGAAATCCACATTTTCTGTGTTGCCAACTCTTATGATTTTTATCATGAGTCTTGTGATATTTGGCATTTTTATTAAAAGCTCAGGTTCTGGAGTCAGGTAATTACATGAGATTCTCAGCTTTAATCTTAAAAAACAAACAAGGATGATAGCCCTTCTTGCTGCATAGAGAAGCCTGAAAATGTGAGGCAAGTTCACTTTCAATGTGCAAAATCTAGATGGCAAATAAACCCCTCTTTAAAAAAAAAATCTCAATTTTTTTTGGCGTGTGTGTGGCAGGGGGTGGGGTGACTTGTGGTTGGCAATATTGAGCATGGGACAGAGGATGGTTAACACTAATAATAGGTGGTTTGGGCAAAAACAAGATGCCTGCACAATTTTTAGAACAAGCTATAGCAGTAGTCATGATTAGTCTCTTGATTTCCATTGTTCATTACATTAGCAATGCATCTGCTTGACACTCTGATCTTCCTCTCTGGTCATTAGAATATTCCCCTCTGTTATGAGGGATGTCTACTGGATATGGAATATCACTGCATCACACAATTTACCTCAAGAATTGACACTAATTATAGTGGGAGTTTTCAACAGCAGGGTAACATGCTCACAGAGACACTGAAGCTAAGGGCTAACCGATGTTGGGTTTAACTTTAAAAAAGAAAATTATCATCCCAGGCTGTTGCCTCCTTGCTGACTACCAGTGGGTAATCTCCATCTTTGGGAGTAGGGTATTGTGTACATTTCAGCTTGCTTAATGCTTTAAAAAACAAACATTTTCCCAAATAAAAGAACCAAGTCTCTTTCTCTGTGTTAGAGGGAAACTCAGGATTGTTTACAAATGATTTGCTAACCAAAAAGAGTGGCTAAATTGTTAACGAATATTACTATAGTTTGACCACTTCCAGGGTGTATCCCATTAGGAGTCCAAGTGCCACGGAGCACCAAGGTGGATTTACTAATCTTTTTATTTAGTGCCTTGCTTCCAAGGATCTAAACAAATTTTTGCAAGTGTTTAACTAACTATACTTCACAAAAACCCACTGAGGTGGTAGCAAACCTATACTTTGTTTATAGAGACACACCTCTACCTCGATATAATGCAACCCGACATCACACAAATTCGGATATAACGCTGTAAAGCAGTGCTCCGGGTGGGCTGGGCTGTGCACTCCAGTGGATCAAAGCAAGTTCTATATAATGTGGTGTTACCTATAACACGGTAAGATATTTTGGCTCCTGAGGACACGGTAAGATTTTTTGGCTCTATCGAGGTAGAGGTGTAGTAAACTACAGAATATCGGATTGAGTGACTTGTCCAAAGTCACACAATGGGTCAGTGTTAGGGCTGTGAACCATGAACCTAGGAATTTGGACTCACTATCCACTCTATTGTAACTACTACTCTCCTCTCAAAACAAACAAACATGTTCTTCCTATGTTACTGTCCAAAATGGGCACATCTAGAACAAATTTATTATTGACATTAATGTGGACAGATTTCAAAGGAGCTCAGATTCCTTTTAGGCATCTCAAAGAAATAACCAGAATTTCTGAACTCCCGTGAGAGCTGGTGCAAGCTGAGCAATTTTGAAAATCCGTCCCTTGTATACCAGGTATGAAGACAATTGAGAGCTGTGTAGCTAAATGATGTTTTACAAATCTTTCAGCTAAATCAGAGATTGAAACGCAAAACTGTTTCTCAAGCACATTGATTTGTCACACACCCTGAAGGACTTCCAAGTGTATGTATCAGTGGAATGGCTTATTCTGATCTAAATATCTAGTTATTTCAACTGCAAATATTTTTGATTTTAAAGTTCTCAGTTTAATTCCAGAATAATATAATGCAACTTACTGTATTAACCATAGATTTAAAATATCCTTTTTTTTATTATAGGTTTCAGAATGCTATTGATAAGTGCACATGGATGAAAGTTGATGATGCCAATAAGAGTTAGCGTAAACAAGTCCATGTGTTGAATTTTGGTCATAAAGTATTGATAGAAGGGTTTCTGTAGTGTTTGTTACTATGATATCTAAGTATACACATAGAATAAACTTTCTCCACTATGTACTTTCAAATGGGCTTCATTCCTCAAATATTAATTACAGCTACTGTACCATAATCAAGAAATTGATTGGACCATTAGCAAGATGCACATGATAAATATGAAAACACTTGACTGAAGACCCACAAATACGGGAATGATGTGAGTGTCTGAGTGGTGTTATAGTATGTAGCTGGACACAGGTGCAAGGTTTGCTCCCAGAGATCTGTGGAAGCCATAGAGAATATTGTTCTGTTCTTTTATTTCTGCTCCTACAGAACAAATCGTAGACTCTGCCTAACATCTGATCACTCTACTGGAGGATTTTGCTGAGTAAAATGAATTTTTCAACTTGAAAAGTCCACTACTTTGCACTGAGATTATTTTAAACTCCAAAATGTTTCTAATAGACTATGGTTACAATTTTCAAAACTGCTTAAATCAATGGGACTTAAGTTTCCAGGTGCCCAAGTGACTTTTGAAAATGGAGCCAGGCTCCAGAATCATTGTGGTGTGTTTGAAAAAATTTCCCTGCACCAAAGTGGGTGAAAGAACTAAATCTACATCTTGAATATTTCTGTGTACAGCTCAAATTAAAAATATATGGGAGGTGATAGCAATCCTCATTATATAGCTAATGACAATCAAAACTCAGCAAGTGTCCTGGTAACTGACCACTGAGAAATCTAAGAAGGCTAGAAATAAACCAACAGATATACCTGGTGTCCAAAATGAAAGCCAATTTTATTGCTTTAGACAAAAGTTGCAGTAAACTGGGAATGGTGCTTTTCCACTTTTATAAAACATTTTTATATCTAGAGATGAGAAACACTATGCAAGAGGTACTCGTGACGGCATTCTGCGCCAAAAAAATTTAAAATTCAGTGCCAACCCCCCCCCCCCAAGTTCTGCAAACAATATTGTAAAATTCTGTAAATTTTATTTGTCAAATAAATGTGGAGGTTCTAGTATGGCACTGGGGAGCACAGGCCACTGGCTGTACAGAGGTGGGAGATCACTCTGCAGCTCCCTGCAGGACACAGACTCAGCAGTGAGGCTGCACTCAACCCTGACATACCGCAAGGACTGGACCTGCCTCAGAAACACCCCAGGGCCCTGCCCCTGTGCCCGGTGCACGAGGTATGGGCAGGCAGGCTCAACAAGGCAGGATCCAAGTGTGGAGGAGCTTAGTTTGGGGGGATCCAGGTACAGGTTGAGAGGGTTCTGTGTGGGGCAACCTGGGTGTTGGCGGCTCTGTGAGGGATCCATGTGTGTGTGGGGATCTGGATGCACAGGCGCTTGTTGGATTGTCTCTGGGCGCAATGGTAATGTGAATCTGCAGGGGATCCAAGTTAAGGTGGTTGGGGCTAAGCAAGGGGTGGAGAGTGAGGCTGTGCAGGAGGGCCTGAGTATGAGTGGGTCTGGATGAATGGGGGTTGGGTGGATGGGGGAGCAGCTCCCTGTACAGGGATCTCTCCCCCTGCAGCTGAAGAGCAATGGGTGCAGGAAGTGGGGGTGCAGGGGAATTTGCAGAGCTTCCTTCAGCTGGGGGAGAAATCTTGGGGTGGGTCTCACCCAGCCCCGGATGCTGTGCAAAGGAAAAGGAAGTCCCATCCTCCCCAGCCCTGCCGAGACTAGCAGCTGAGCCTGACACAGGGTAGGAGCCACCTGTCAGGTCTTTCCCAGTCCCTCTTCCTAGCCCACAATGATTTACCTCTCTGCTGGCTGGTATGGGCCCCTGAAACATACTGCTGGGGAGGGTCGTATGACCGCTCTTGTGGCTTCCCTTTGCTTTCCCATCAGAAAGTCATTTTTCTGCAGAGAAGCAAAGAAATCTGCGAGGGATGGAAATTATGTACATGAGCAGTGGTGCAGAATTCCCCCAGGAATAAAGTGGTAAATGCTGGTGTTGTAATAATAATTACTAGAACTTTTAATAGTAAGATTTAACAAATATACATCTACTTTCACCCACAAAAATGGCTTCTGCTGCCTTTTTGTGACATGGAAATCATTAAATTTTTGTTTAGCAATCTGTTGAAGTACATCTGTTGAAATACTTCCAACCATCCTGATCTGGTCCACTGTCCACACAGTCAACCCAACATGCAAAAGGTAGCACTGATACAATATGGCACTTCTGTCAGTTGTAAAATAGTTCTAGGTTTGGGAGTTGTACAGTCAACAGTGAGTGTGTTTATGGATGATAAAGAATATGACACTGTGGCAGGAAATTGGGGAATGAAAGTAGAAACTAGGGTAATGGCTGGAAAAATCCCAGAATATGTGCTTGTTGGTTAATTCCTATGCGTGTATGTCACAAATATATACATTATTATTTGTGTGTGCATGCATACAATATATAAAGTAGGAAAGCCCATCTCTATGGAAAGAAATCCTACAACTGACTTTTGAGTATCATGAGTACAATTGTAAAACCAATTTTATTCCAATCTTGAAATCCCAATGTATTTTATCACATAAGGTGGATGATTGCTAATCTGTTTTTCTTACGAGTAAATTGCCTTTGCCTCTGTTATTTAGAAACACATTCTTTCTTAGTGGCATTTATGCCAAGCTAATAAATTCACAGCCTGTATATAATAAGTAAAACTAGCTTTCGTAGAGGAATTATTGGAAATTACTGATGATAACAGGTGGTGTCACTTAACATAGTGAAGAACCTGCATGGTTATGATGAAGCAAGCAAAATTTAAATACTCAGTTCTGTGTGAAGGAAAATGATTCCTTTGGAAAATGGCTAACAAAAGAGAACTACTTAAATGATAGTAAGTAACAAATGATCAATGTGATTATTGTTGTGCCCTAACATCACTATTAAGCCACCTGAGCTTTGGTTGTTGACCTTGTATTCTGTCTGCATGTTTGTTCAAATGAGCCTTCATGTTGTTTATGCTCCCTGAATGTGAATTGCTGTGGACAAGAGTGAATGATACAGTTTATAGATGGTATTGTGAATAACACAAGAAATGAAAAAGCAAAGAAAACAGAAGGTCTATTGCATCCAAAGATCAATATGCAGCGGCAGTCAAAGAAGTGAACAGAATGTTGGGAATCATTAAGAAAGGGATAGATAATAAGACAGAAAAGATCATAATGCCTCTGTATAAATCCATGGTACACCCACATCTTGAATACTGCATACAGATGTGGTCACTCCTTTTTTTTTTTTTTTTTTTTTTTAAGCTGAAGATATATTGGAATTAGAAAAGGTTCATAAAAGGGCAACAAAAATTATTAGGGATATGGATGAGCTTCTGTACGGGGAGAGATTAAAAAGATTATGACTTTTCAGCTTGGAAAAGAGATGACTAAGCGGGGATATCATAGATGTCTATAAAATCATGACTGGTGCTGAGAAAGTAAATAAGGAAGTGTTATTTACTCCTTCTCATAACACAAGAACTAGGGGTCACCAAATGAAATTAATAGGCAGCAGGTTTAAAACAAACAAAAGGAAGTATTTTTTTCATACAACGCACAGTCAGTCTGTGGAACTCTCTGCCAGAGAATGTTGTGAAGGCTAAGATTATAACAAGCTGAAAAAAGAACTAGATAATTTCATGGAAGGTAGGTCCATTAATGGCTATTAGCCAGGATGGACAGGGATGGTGTCCATAGTCTCTGTTTGCCAGAAACTTGGTATGGATTACTTGTTTCTGTTCATTCCCTCTGAAGCACCTGGCTTTGGCCACTGTTGGAAGACAGGATACTGGGCTAGATGGACCTTTGGTCTGATCTAGTATGGCCGTTCTTATGTTATGACCATATGCAACTAGAGTTGGTGGTGTTTGTACAGTGGTTGCCATTAAAAAGTTATCATTAATCTATAGTTACCAGACTGTTTTATCTAAGGGGCCAGGGTATTGATTTCTGTGAGGATAAAATCCACAACTGGTATGAACAGGCATAGTTCCATTGATTTGTGTGGACCTGGTATAACAGAGTAAACAGACTTGGAGGGTAATAACAATATCTAATTTGGGTTAAAAATGGAAGTGAATAGGGGAAAAGTAAATTTTTCCTCCCCAAAATCTTTTCTGTGGATCTGATCCTGAAAACCTGTATGCATGTGCATTTTTTTTCCTTTGAAGTCAGTGGGATTATTAATATGAGCAAAGCTAGTTATGTGATATTATTTATTTGTATTATCATAGCACCTAGGAGCCCTATTCATGGACCAGAATCCTATTGTGCTAGGCACTGTAAAACAAAAAGATGGTGCCTACTCCAAAGAATTTACAAAGTACTAGAGACAAAAGATGGAGATAGACCGACCGACAGGAGAATATAAGGAAACAATGTGATAGTTTCGATCAGCATGATAGGCAGTGTTCTCTGCATACAAGCAGGCTATCTGTCGCCAGAATTTTTGTAGGCAACATGGTAAAGTAGGAGGGTTTTGAAGGATGATAATTAATAAGTTTTGCAGATGTTTGCAGGGAACTTCTCCCAAGCATAAGGGGCAGCATGGGATGGGAGAAAACATGAAGGGACTTATCTGAAAATGTAACAAGTGGGCAGTTGAGGCTGGCATCCTGGCCTGATCAGAGGTGACAGTATGTAACAGCATGTAACAGCATACTGTACAACCATCAGACAGTGAGACGTAGTAGGTGCACACCAAATGTTGCATTCTAATCTGATTAACATCAGCATCAAACTTTGGACTCTGTTTTACAGAGAGGGGAAAAGGCTGAAATTTAGAGCAGAGGTACAGGTGAGTTACTAATTTTTATGTGTTGAAAAGTTAAGGGGTATGATATTGGCTGCCTTAAAGCTCTCTTACATTTCCTGGTCTCTAAGGTAAACACTTGCTAGAGCACAAAAAAGAATAACAGAGGAATCTGAAATCTGCCTAGATTTATCTCAGACTTTGTTTAACATATTCAAAATGTGTAGTGGCTAAAACCTCTTTTGTAATGCTTGTCCCAAGAGCGACGGATGACATACGTTACCTGTGCCTTAGGCTGTTGAAAGTTATAAAAGGATTCTTTTTAGCTGGTTCATTACCAATTCTGTTTTTACTTCAGAGTGAACACTTTGCATATCCAGAGAATCAATAGGTTTAAAAAAGCCAGACCCAGTAACCACTTACTTACCTTAAATTACTATACTGTACTTCAGTATTATTTGGGATAAGGACTCTGAGGCCAGTGGAATGGAGAAAAGGGTAAATAAGATTAGTACGATCTTACGGCGGCGCAGCTGCATTGGTACTGCTGTGCCCCTGTGAGCTCTCTGGTATAGACGTGGCCTGAAGCTAGTTTGTTAGATATCAGGCTTCTATTAACATACATCTTTGATGATTTGCAGCAAAAATAGATGATTTCTGATATGCAGGGGTACTTCTCTTTTTCTGGGTTTTGGACCATCATTTCTGTCAGTATTGCCTCCATTGAGGATACCTGCATAGCTGCTGCACATGCAGTTCCAGAAATAATGATGGTGAAGGAGGTGGTGGTGGAGGGGTAGAGAGGACTACAGTTGAGGTATAGACAAGTATTACATTCCAAAGAAAGAAAATGTTCCTGGCCATACTAGGAATGGGTAAACGATTTCAGATAAAACAAAACCAGCCACAGTCCTGAATCCTTCCCAAACATTGAACATAAGCCAAATCTTTTTCAATAGTAATTTTTTTTTGGAGAACTTTTTTTAAATGTCCCTTTACATCTGTACTTCCTGATTCCAATTGGAATTGGAAAATAAAATGAAGGGAAAAGCTGTATTTGCAAGTTTTGTAGCCCGAATGAAAACAAAAAAGATCATATCAAATCTCGAGGAAGATTCTACTTTTGGAGACTTCCAGTTCAATTTTGTAGATTCCATAGGTTTGGATAATTACTCGGTTACTGTTTGAGTACATTTGAGGTTTGCCCATAACATCTAATCTTCATTCTGTATTAGTACTTTGGAATGTATCTATAAATGCTTTGTATGTCCATAGTACCCTTTATCCAAGGTTATCTGTTTTTCCCAAGCATTAATGAATTAAATCTCCCAGCCTCTGAGAGCTTGTCAGAGCATATGTTGGCAAAAGGAGCTATGGCACCTCTCTGGACAATATTAGCTATGCTGACAAAAACACTTGTCTGTTGGCATACTTTCATCTACACAGGGGTTTTTGCCAGCATAGCTATGTCAGCTGGGGAGAGGAGGTGATTTTTTTTCACAAAACTTTATCATATAGACCAAGGCTCAGTATTATCCCCATCTAGCATATAGGGAATCTCAGGCACAGGAAGGTTAACTGACCTGTCCAAGGCTAGCAGGCTGTGGGCTGCAGAGCTGAAGCAGAATTTTAGATTTCCTGGTTTGTGATCATGTTGTTTTAAAATGATTTTTTTGTGGCATGACTTAAGAATTCTTATTACTATCATTCACAGTATGTGTTTGTATTTTGTAGTTGCATGTGCTGGAAATGGAGACTTTTTTTTTCAGTTAATACGTGTAAAAGCATACGACTCTTTGCTTGACAAATTCAAAAATAAAAGTTCATATCACTGATCTAGATTGCATTTTTCCAGAGTGTGGATAATGTCCTAAACATGTCTTTATACCAATGGGCCTGGATCCCTTCACAAAATGTTGCCATAATACAGAAAGGTTGATGTAGCCTTCACTTCCCAGATCATAGTCTCAGCCCACTTCCCATGGTTACCATGGTGATTACATTCATAGTACATGACTCACAATAGGTTGAGCTCTCAGAAGAGAAAATAGTGAATCATAGTGTCAGAAGGGGTTTAGGTTGTAAAAAACTAGGATAAATTTAAAATGCTTAATATGCTTGGAAATACTTACATTTTGCTTTTTAATTAAACCGAATTGCTTGATGAACAATAGGGCAGTGGGAACAAAAACTTATTTGCTTCCAAACTCAGATAAGAGTGGATTTAGGAAACATGTCAGTTCAAAAACACTTTGGTGGTTGTTGACTAATAAGAGTTTGTCGGAGGACTAGGATTCAGGAAAACTCAATTCTACATTTGGATTTGCCTGTTACTGACTGTGGGTCACTAGTGTGAAACTGGAGCTAAATTACTAATGTCAGTGAAATTACACCAGATTTACACCACTATAAGTGAGATAAAAATCTTTCCCCTTTCCCCATCCCCCAAGACATAGATGGGGCTTTCCTAATCTGCCATTTTTTCCAAAGAAATAATCAAATAGTCGGCTCAATTTCTTCATGGCAACAAAGCTTATAAAGATGGATGGTAAGAGTGTAGTGAGCATGCTCAGTGAATTACTGGGCATTCCATCATGGGAGTGGATTCTTTGGCTGATGAAGGTCTTCAGCTTCTACCTGTACAATTACCAGAGGACAACATTTTTTGTTTTAGGCAGTTGGGTTTCTGCAATGAAGACCATGGTTTAGATGGCAAGCAATGTGGGCACGGATTCTGCCCTCCATTCTGTCTAAAATATGTTGCTCCTTGAGGTGGAGACGTTCTCACTGCTGGATGGACATGTGGGGAACAAAAGGTTTTATTTGACAGGTAGTGAGTGCAGCACTTATTTCAGACTGTTTGCGTTGTTGTTGAGCACCATGTTGATCAGCCTGCTCTTTCAGTCACATTGGAGGTAGAGCTTGCGGCTGGACCATTTGTCAAAACCTGGCAAATTGTTCTCTCTGCTGATATTGTGGAGAGGACTCAGTCCTGTTGCTAGAGCTGTATGGTCAGAAATAGACAGTTTCTGTTTTAACTTCTCATCCAGAGTATGACATCTCTATTATAGGAATACCCCTATAACTGCACTAGAATCAGCCTGTCTGGTTTAGGACATGCTTTTACTCTTGCTTGCGACCCAGGTGGATCTTTGACACACAAGTTAGGAGTCTACACAGGGAAACACTTCCCACTGAAGTCAGTGGTGCTTCATGTTGGAGTAAGGGCATATGTATGTAGATCTGATTGCAGAATTGAGGCCTCAGAGTACTATCTCCAGCACCAATTTGTCTTTCATTAAATGAATATATGATAAATAAACACTGAGGAAACTAGAACAATTGGTACTCCTGCTGAAATATCTCCAGTGACATACACATTTCAGTATGTAGATGAGGTAGCGTCCTTTATATGGATATTGGTATTATTTTGCATATATAAAAATGTGTTTCCTAAACACATACACACTCAGATCAATCAATGTACACTTAATTAAGTGCATATTGATTCATATTTGTGCGGGTGGGTGATTAGGAAATAAATCAACAGTGAACATCATTAATGTTTTTATAGTTAAATACAATAAAAACAGGTATTAGCTTGCATAACTTTCATCATACCTATTTATATTTTAAAAGAAACATTTGTATTCTGGGTTAAATGCCAATTTATGCATTTGGGCTAGAACTTTCAAAAGCACCCAAGTCCCATTTTTGAAAATGACTTAAAACTCTTAAGGCCAGATTTCCAAAGGTATTTAGGAACCTAAAGATGCAGACAGGTGCCAGGTAGGATTTTCATAACTGGCTAAACAGAACAGATGTCTAATTCCTGGGGAATAAATGGGAGCTAGGCATCTATATATTAGAGAAACTTTATTTGGTCAGAATTTGCCAATTCAGCAAATTGGAATGTTTCATGGAGCCAGTCCAAAGTGCTGATAGATTTCCGTGCTCTGCGGTTTTGGAGCAGCCAGATGTGTCAAGTGCCATTCAGCCAGGGAACACAGGGCTTTCATGGCCCATTACTATGATGCAGACAGCCATGTGGCCTGCCCAAGAACCAGGGCTCCATTCCCTTTTGTTAAGAATTCCTAAATTTTTGGTTTTCATTCCTAATTGGAATGAAACCAAATTTTGAAAAATCAAAATCCACTGTGAAGTGAATTACCTTTCTCTGCACAGGTCTACTAAATGCCTTTGCAAATCTGGCCCAGAAGAGCCTAAACACCATTGATTCTCAATGAGATTTAGGCAGTTAAGTGCCCAAATCTCATTTAAAAATGGAACTTAGGCTCTGAAGTCACTTATCCACTTTTGAAAATTTTACTCTTGGGTCCTTCATTCAGAAAGACTTCAAAGAAAGAGAGAAGAGTAATAGATTTCCGGTGTGGTGGAAAATTAGGGTAGCCCTGATGATCTAGGCTTTTGCTTACTTGGTCTGGGCCTGCCTTGCAGCTAGCAGGCCCAAAACCTGAGCTAAGCTAAGTACTGGGCTCCCTGACAAAGGCAGTCAGGGGTTGGGACGAGGGAAGCGGAGGGCAGAGGGTGGGCGACAAAAAGCCCCCAAATCAGGGACAATTTGCAATATGTGCCTACCGCTGTTAAATTATAATAGCCGCTTGTGTGAAGCAATAAGGTAACCTATAAGTGTGAATCAATCATAGACCATACCTCCCCCTACTCCTTTTGTGTAACCATGTTACCCCATATGTGTAACTACCCCATTGTGTAACTGGACTCCATAAAAGGACAATAGTGTAATAAGCACCCTGTAAAAGGCAAGGTTGTAACAGTGTTGAAAACCACCAAAAAGCCCTCTACTCACATTGCACCTATCCTAGGCCAGGTTGCAACGGATGGCTGGAAAGTACCAAAAGACCCTAACTCTATTTTTCCTAAAGAGGTTGTTACTACTCAAGTGTGTGTAATTTGATTCCTAATATTGTCACTTATTACTTAACTGTGTGTAATTTGTTTGCAGTTTGAAGCTTTAAAAGCTGCTGTGTTCTTAATATGGGGTGGAGCAGTTCCAACAACTGCTACCCCCAATACCTCCAACACGTTGGTGTGGTCTTCAATAAATGGGCCTCAGGCTGTGTCTTTGATCAAAATGATGAGTGGGTGAATTTTTCCACAACACCGCTTAACTTTTTTACTAGTTGGCTAGAGAGAGAAAAGCAGATTTCATCCTAATAAATGTACTGTACATGCACTGATAATGTGAGGAGAAGATTCAATATATTCAGTCATAAATGATGAATCAACACCTAAAATAATTATTTTCAATAAAGGTTAATTGTTTAGGATGTGGAAATTATGCAATCTATATGAATGTGTTTTAGTTTAAGACCGGGAATATGAAAATAGGCATTAAAGAAAAATATATCAAATTATGCAATGTGTTAACCTACTCTAAAATATATTAAAAATTCAGATTTATGTTGCATTTTGTGGTGACTAGTGTTTATTGCTGTAGAATTAATGTGCATACATATATTTTCACAAAAATGTGAAGCCTTGAATATTTTGCTGGAAAAGCCTACAAATTTATAAAGAGTGCAATATAAAAAAGAAAAGGAAGCAAAAGATCTTTCATACTTGCACGTACTTTGTTATAATCAAGAGTAGCTAATGCTATTATGCATAATTTTGTAGATATTGGTTCTAATTATGTAGAGATTATCTTTAAACCTAGTTTATACTCTACCGGGGGTGGGCAAACTTTTTGGCCTGACAACCAGATCGGGGTATGGAAATTGTATGGCAGCTATGAATGCTCATGAAATTGGGGGTAGGGTGTGGGAGGGGGTGTGGGCTCTGGGGTGGGGCCAGAAATGAGGAGTTTGGGGTGCAAGAGGGGGCTCTGGTTTGGGAGGTGGGGGGATGAAGGCTCTGGGTGGGGCTCCAGGCTGAGATCGAGGGGTTCAGAGAGTGGGAGGGTGATCAGGGATGGGGCAGGGGACTGGGGCATGGGGGAGGTATCAGGGTGCAGGATCTGGGTGGCGCTTACCACAAGCAGCTCCTGGAAGCATGTCCCCCCTCTGGCTCTGAGGCACGGCCAGGTGGCTCTGCATGCTGCCCTGTCTGCAGGCACCATCCCTGCAGCTTCCAAAGGCTGGGATCCATGGCCAATGGGAGCTGCAGGGGTGGTGCCTGCAGATGGGGCAGTGCGCAGAGCCATCTGGCCATGCCACTGTGTACTACATAGGATCGGGAGGGGGGGTCATACAGGTTGCTTCCTGGAAGCTGCGTGGAGCAGGGCAAACGCCAACCTTGCTCCCCGGCAGAAGTTGAGGGCTGGACTAAATGGTCTGATGGGCTGGATGTGACCTGCGGGCCGTAGTTTGTCCACCCCTGCTCTATACAATAAGAGAAGCAATAAAAAGTATGGTGTGAATGACTGAATTGCCTTGATGAGTGAGTAGACCAGAGACAGAGAGTTAGGATGGTCTACACTAGCAACTTATGTCTGTGGGGACACAGTTAAACTGACCTAACTCCCATTGTAGACAGCTCAATGTCCACAGGAGGGTTATGTTGACATAGATGCTGCCTCTCAGGGAGGTGGGGTACCTATGTCAATGGGAGAAGCCCTACTGTTGGCACAGGTAACATCTTCACTGAAGCACTACAGTGGTGCAGGTGCATTGGTGCAGCTGTACTGCTACAGCCTTTTGTGTATAGACAAGCCCTGAGACTCTTTCTCTGGCATAGTAGTTAGAACAGTCCCCTTGGATGCAGGAAAGCCAGGTTGAAATCCCTGCTCCAAGAGCTATTTAGTTATTTATATAAAATGGAACAGTATCAATGGGAGAGACTAAGACCTGCTGCAGAATATCCCATAGCCCAGTGATTAGGCCACTCTCTTGCAATGGGGGAAACCCAAGTTCAAATTCTTGCTGCTCATAAGGCAGAAGGGGGAATTGAACCACACTCTAGCCACCACCTGGAGAAATCCATTTTGGCTTTTAGTCAACCTGAAATAGTCTTTTTACATTTCCTGAATTTTTTGCCAGTTTTTGTTTGATTGACCTGAAGAAAATCCCTCCTCTGAACAGTCAGTGAGCTGAAAAATCAATTATTTGCTCAGCTCTGCTTTTGAATCCAGGCAACATTAACTTTGCCTCTTTAAAGATGTCACAGTAAATGTAGAATATCAAAGTACCTTATCTATCCATACAACAATTACCATTGTATCTATGTCCAATATAACGGGACTCCAATATGTATAATTCAGTGGTTCCCTCATAATCTTCTCTTCTTCATTAGCCTATTATTTTGACTGCATTTGCTGGTTTCTCAATTTGCGGCTTGTTTGTAGGTGTAGTGGTGATGATCTGTTGAAAGATATGCTGGGATCTTAACTGAACATTTCTGGACTTGTTTTGTTTTTTTTAAGTTTGGGAATTTGAAGGGAATGTTGAGCAGAAGGTCCAGTTGTATAGCACCAACTTTTATCCCACTTTAATAAAAAGTTAACTTTTATGTGGGAATTTGGTGTAGAATGAGCTGCGTTTATGAACCCCTGGAAGGGATATTTTTCACTATCTACAAAGTACATATGTGATGCATTGCATATGAAAGCATGTGTTTTTTTTGATGCATAGGTGCTGAATATATCAGAGAAGGAAGGAGGAATTTGTTCTTAAAAACCAACAACAACAAAAAAGGTGCTGACAGTGAAGCTCTTCGAATGATACACACATGTACTTAGTTGAAGGTTCACTGCTCAGTGTTTTGAGCATTGGCCTGCTAAACCCAGGGTTGTGAGTTCAATCCTTGAGGGGGTCATTTAGGGATCTGGGGCAAAAAATCTGTTTGGGGATTGGTCTTACTTTGAGCAGGGGGTTGGACTAGATGACCTCCTGAGGTCCCTTGCAACCCTGATATTCTACAGGCTGGATCCTGCTCTGGTTGTCTTCACTGATCCAGGATTAAGCCCTGTATACCTCTCAACTGTACCTAATGAGGAATGTCACTCATTTAAACCTAACCTTAGATCCATTCCATTAAAACCGATTATCTTACTGTTTTGTATTGTGCTATTGACTTCATGAAGGATAAATCCTGTAAAATAGGATATGGTACTTTATCACAATTAATTCCAAATCCTTTTCAGGTTTCATTTTCTGCTGTTTTGGTGTGCTTCTTATTCTTGTTTTTTCATATGCTTGGGCCTGGAAGATTGAGACTAGAGCTTAGACTAGAAGAACAGGTGAAAATGTAATTTTTAAGAAGTGCAATGACAGCTTTTTTATCCCTTGTAAATTCCAGTGCTCACTTTTATCTTTATTATCTTCAGGTAGTGGTGCCTTTTTGCTTTTGAGCAGATGAGCATTCACATTTGAAAACATGATGTCAGAGCAAAAGTTATCAAAGGCCTGAGATATATAGTGAAATGGTGATGGCGTTGAGTTGCTTTCATCCCAGAAAAAATGGTAAGATGGTAGATTGCTACTTTATTTTTAACTGATATATTGTCTTCTCTATTTGCCTGTTGTATGCAATGCTTTTATCCCATGTTCACTTGCAAAGAACCATGTGTTTTAAAACAGCATCTGAAGCATAGTTTTAAGCACTTTTTTTTGTTCAGCAGAAGATTTTGGAGGTGGCCTTCCTTTTAGCCTATAGAATGTTTAATAAAAGCATTTATGAAATTATAAAAAGGGGGCATAGTTGGGGCTACATGAAGGAAATCCAGGGACCAAGGCACACCATGACATGGAGATTTCTGTGGGTCCACCACCCCATCATGTTCACTATCAGCTCTTGGTCATGGGTGGCTGTCCTAGTCGCTAGAACCTGGGCTGGATGTCAGGAATCAGACATTTGTTGATCCAGGGTCTGGAATCAGAAGTCAGAAGCAGACTACAAGGCTGAGTCAGAAACTGGGTATCAAAGGTAAAGCAAAAATCCTGAACCAGGCATCAGGAGCAGCACAAAGAAACAGGTTGTATAGCAGCAGCTATAAGGAGTTCTGTCTAGTGTGACAAAGTTCCTCCTCTACCTTGGTGGGTCCTGCGCTTATTGGTGGATTTGTTCACTTCAGAGATTCACCACGTGGGTCAGGAAACAGCCCAGAGACCTTCCCCTCTGGTAGAAGCCACAGTCCAGGTCAATTCCTCCTGTGTTTGATCAGGAGTTGGGAGGTTTGGGGGGAACCTGGGCCTGCCCTCTACTCCGGGCTCCAGCCCAGGGCCCCCTGGACTGCAGCTGTCTAGAGTGCCTCCTGGTATGGTTGCGCGACAGCTACAACTCCCTGGGCTACTTCCCCATGGCCTCCTCCCAACACCTTCTTTGTCCTCACCACCAGACCTTCCTCCTGATGTCTAAATAATGCTTGTACTTCTCAGTCCTCCAGCAGTATGCCTACTCACTCTCAGCTTCTTGCACACCTCTTGCTCTCGGTTCCTCCCTTCCTCCCTCCCTCCCTCCCTCGCATGCACTTCCTCTCCTCTGGCTCCGCCTTGGCCTGACTGGAGTGAGACCTTTTATAGTATCAGAGGGGCCTTAATTAGAGTGAGGTGCTTAACTGCCTCACCTGACTCTTAGCAGGTTAATTGGAGTCAGGTGTTCTCATTAGTCTGGAGCAATCCCTGCTCTGGTCACTCAGAGAACAGAAATCTGCTTATCCAGTGGCCAGTATATCTGCCTTCTAGTCTCTGCTGTTCCCAGATGGCCTGGGTCTACCACACTAGTTACACAGAAAAATTTCCTCTATCTTCCCCAGATTTAAGTAGAATGTCTGGATCAGTCAGGAGTGTCCTATCAATAAGGCCTTCCATGGGTGGTACATCCTGTGGTGTGTGAGAGTCCCTGAGGCTCATGACTTGTTGAGTGTTTCTGCTGCCAGAGTTGTTAGCTGATGGCACGGAGGCAGTTGCCACCCCAGGACTCTGCAAATCCAGGTTCTAGATCCACTGTACCTTACACTCACTCCTTATCCTCCACCTGGAATGGCAGCAGGGGTCCTCTCCAATCCAAGTAAATAAAGTACAGCAGCAGGAGTTCCCCCTGCATCACTTAGTCCAGTAGCAGTAGTATATCTTCTGGGATAGGTGGGATGAGTGACTGTGCTTTCCTCCTCCTGTAACCCAGAGTTCTTTGTTGGGTAGTGTTGCTGGGGCCCCAAACAACTTCATAGGTGCAGGTAACCAATCACTGAGAAGAATGGGGCAAGGCAGGTCACACTAGGCAGAGCTATTGTTTCAAGCTGCAGACTCAGGTGCTACTCCGTCATTTATGCTTAGTTTATATTTTCAGGTTTTAATTCACAGTCCAGAGGGCTAGTGTCTTATTTTTTTTTTTAAATGAAAGCTGAGAGTCTGATGTAAACATGTGACTCCAGGGGGTGGGCATTTGATGTGAGTATATAAAGCTTTTGCCGCCATCCAGGCATGGACATAGTTCTCCATGTATCCCTCCACGTATTTCCTGGGTGGAGTGGGGTGGAGTAGGCATGTAGCATCAATAATTTCTCCTCCTGTCACACAGAGTTCTCTCTCTACTACAAATTATTTCATTTAACTCCAGAGAAGCTACAAGATCCTACCTAATCTGTCCCAAAAATCAGTGGGTTAAAATCACACAACAAAAAGGATGTTAACATACAAAATTGCACTTTATTCAGCTAATCATTTGTTACACTATCAATAATGCCCTTTGGCAGAGACTAAGCCAACCAGTAGCCAGCATTTGATACCATTTCTCAACTTGTCTTTTAGTGCACTCAATCATTTCTATGCTGTTCCTCCATCTAGATTTCACATGCCAGCTCCAGGAAGTTATTTTGCTTAACACGTGGCAGCCAAACTGAAATCTAGGAAGTGAACTGGATTGGAGTTAGAGAAGTTTTAAAATGCATGAAGACAGACTTACAACTTTCAGGCAGCTGCTTATTTGTGTGGCAAAGATCTAACATCTAACAGCATTGTTTGGAACCCTGCACTTTATTTTATTCCTATCTATACATGAGTTGATAGATATTTAATACTGCTGTGGCATTAATTTAATAAAGTTACATTTGCTACAAAGACCATTCTTTTAGGTCTGGTTGCCAATATGTTATTGCAAAGATCTGTTCTTACTGGATGTTTATTTTTCTGTCCAAATATACTGTGGCACAGATGTGAGATTGTCCAGAGAGGAGATTTCTACTGAAGCTATGTAAAGGAATTGCTAATTCTCTTTACTACACCACTCTGACAGAAGTTCAGCTGCTGTCAAGGTGGTTATTACTTGTGCAGTCAGCAGCTAGTGCAATTTGCTGATGTCTGTTGCTGAGAGACTAGAAAGAAGCAACAACATATGGTGAAATCAATATGCTTTTGCAACACAGCCAAATGGAAGTGCAATATTGTCTAAAAGCCCATGTTTTTTTCAAATATGCTTTAATTATGCACTTTTGATTAAAACAAAACAAAAAATAAAAGGAGATTTGAAAAGAATGTCCCTGACTTCCTGTAAATAAACTAAGGTTATCTGAATTACTTCTCAGGAAGGTACTCGTGGTTAGACGCGAGTCTAGCAGTTAATTCTGCCTTCTTTGTTTTACAGATCTACAAATGTAGCACTTTAATATCATAGAAACAGGTGATAATGACTGATATTGTTGCAAAGAGAACCTTAGATGGTTTTGATCCAAAGCCCAATAAAGTTGCTGGAAGGACTCTTATTGACTATAATGGGCTCTGGTTTGAACCCCACATTGTAACATATAGTGAACACTCAAGAATAAAGCTGGCTGAAAAAGGAACAGTTTGTTTCAAAAACTGTCTCTTCTTCCAACTGAAAAAAAAACCTTTTCATTTCTGTCTATCTTTCTTTTTTCCTCTTTGACAAGATCTACTCAAGAGACAAGTGGGATGCGAGAAGGCACAGCACATAGTCTGAATCTGCTTAGGGTTCCTGAAACATCTAATTCATAGGAGTCAATGGACACTGCCATGGTAAGTAACCCATAGTAACTTTTGGTGAAATCCTCTGCTCATTGAAATCAAGTGGAATTTTGTCATCAACTTCAGTAGGGGACAAGATTTCACCTTTGGTGCATATCCTTGAAACATTCATATGGCATAGGGTCTGATCCATTTACAAAATCTAAGAAAAGGAAATATTTTCAATACATTTTAAAAAAAAATTAAACAGATTTTTAAATTTCAAATCTCCCCTGCAGTGTTGGAAACTCAAACGTTCCAACGTCATGGTAGGTGAACAAAATGCAAAAGTAAAGGTGATCTACAGTAAACTAGAATTTTGTAACCTTTCAATATGAAGGATCTAGGGCTCCAATCCTTCAAGTTGACTTCAGTAGGGCTTCACACAGATGCAATAATCACCCTGCATGGCACAACTTGCAGGATTGTGCCTAAGACATTGTTGAAACAAAGATTTTTCAGTATTTGATTTTTCCTTTTAGTGTCATTTATCCTGACAGAGGGAGACAGAAAGCTTTTTGAATCACTTGATAACTTTGTCATTGTAATGTTGTGGCAGGCATCAGCAGCTGGCACTGGTCTTCCAATTTTTTTCTTTCTCAGTGTGGGAGCAAGTGTTCAGTCTTGGAAAGAGATGCTTTGTTAGTTTTTGCAAGGTTGTACATAGAGACAGGGGTCCTCGGAGAAGGAGCTGTGTGAATGGTAGGAAAGAGTTGGCTGTCTGCCTTTTGTCTCTGGTTAGAATCAATTCTTAAAGTAGAGTTACTCCCTGAGAATTGGGTATTTGGTGTTGGGCAGAGATTCCTGAAAGAAGAGGTTGCCTGCACGCTGCTTGACTACCTCTGTTCCAGGATGGATGTGTATATATAAGTAAAACAAGTTACACTTAAAATATGCCCAGACACCATGTCACTGATTTTTTTTTTTTTTTCCTCCAAAGAGACTCCAGTTTGCAAGGCTCAGGACATCTGCTACTGCTGAGAAAAGGAATAACATTGGTATTGGCCTGGGTCTAAGAAGAAGGGGCAATAGATCTAATAACGAATTCTAAACTTGGAGAAATGGAGAAGTTAAAGCACATGTTTAAAGTAATCCACACAATAACAGGCATCCACTATCCCTTATTCTTCTATTATTAATTTTTTTATACTGCAATCCTATGTGGAAGAGAGGGATTTCTTATATATTTAGCATACCTTTGGTCATACAGCAACTGGATAACAAAAGGAAAAATGAAGAAGCAGTATAATGAACTGTTTGTTTCTTTTATTCCCTATTAGTCTGCATCCTGTTATACATCTTGCTTGACATCAATGTGTTGCATCATCAGGGAGAATGCAACAGGTTTCAAAGAGATAGGAAAGAGCTGCAATATTCAGATCTGAACAAGATTTCAGCTTCCTTTTCTATACAGGTCAAGGGAGTTAAAACTCCTATTATAAATATATTCAAAAGTAATACAGTTTGGATTCCAGATCCAGTCTCAGGTTCTGTGCACTCCAGAGATCCAGGGGAATTTCTAGTTTTGGGTCAAGTCCATCTCTAGCCAGTAGAATTACTGAATTGTCAGTGTTTATTTTGCAGTATCTAGAAACTCTTTTTCTGCGTTTGGCTCAACCCACTGAGTGCCAAGGTTTGCTATCATTTAAAAAACAATACTGGCAGTATTCAACTAGCTGAACACTGAAAAATTATGAACAAGCTGCAACAGATTCAAGAGGTGGACATTTGCTAGGCATCAAAATTCAGGTGCTCCATTGATGTGGAATCACATTGGAAATCTCATGAGATTTCAGAATATCCTTGGTTTCAGATAGGCTGTTCTTGTGGCACTTTGCATTCCTCTGATTTAGATTCCAAGATGAGCTCTGACACCAGGTGGCTATGTTTTGCTACCTCTCGACTCAGGGGAAATTTGTATTGCTCCTTTGACCTGTTGTAGACATATGAAGTCTGTTTGTTTTTGCATATTTTTTATTTGATCCAAAACAGTCTCAAAAACCTAAGATGAGAGAAAGAGAGAGAGAAGTTCAGCACGATAGATATGTTTGTTTAAAGGATTAAATAAATATTTGCTATTTAAATATTCAAGTTAAACACACAGAGCTAACTGGGTTCCACCTCCCCATTTCATAACCCCCATGTCAGGGTTTGTGAGCCCAGCAAGGAGCAGGACCGACAAATTGTATCATTACATGTTCCCCATTTGTACAAAGCAATTCAATTCCCTGATGATAAGGTTGGGCGTGGGGGAGAGCAGAATGGTATTGGTTGACTAGAGTGGCCCCTCTACCCCAGCATCTATTGCCAACTATGACATACGCAGGAATGTTAGGTCTTGATAATACCACCAAGCCAACTCATTGTGATCCCATGGGACACTGGAGCATCATAGATTCATAGACTCTAGGACTGGAAGGGACCTGGAGAAGTCACCGAGTCCAGTCCCCTGCCCTCATGGCAGGACCAAATACTGTCTAGACCATCCCTGACAGACATTTATCTAACCTACTCTTAAATATCTCCAGAGATGGAGATTCCATAACCTCTCTAGGCAATTTGCTCCAGTGTCTAACTACCCTGACAGTTAGGAACTTTTTCCTAATGTCCAACCTAAATCTCCCTTGCTGCAGTTTAAGCCCATTGCTTCTTGTTCTATCATTAGAGGCTAAGGTGAACAAGTTTTCTCCCTCCTCCTGATGACACCCTTTTAGATACCTGAAAACTGCTATCATGTCCCCTCTCAGTCTTCTCTTTTCCAAACTAAATAAACCCAATTCTTTCAGCCTTCCTTCATAGGTCATGTTCTCAAGACCTTTAATCATTCTTGTTGCTCTTCTCTGGACCCTCTCCAATTTCTCCACATCTTTCTTGAAATGCGGTGCCCAGAACTGGACACAATACTCCAGTTGAGGCCTAACCAGCGCAGAGTAGAGCGGAAGAATGACTTCTCGTGTCTTGTTTACAACACACCTGTTAATGCATCCCAGAATCACGTTTGCTTTTTTTGCAACAGTATCACACTGTTGACTCATATTTAGCTTGTGGTCCACTATGACCCCTAGATCTCTTTCTGCCATACTCCTTCCTAGACAGTCTCTTCCCATTCTGTATGTGTGAAACTGATTGTTCCTTCCTAAGTGGAGCACTTTGCATTTGTCTTTATTGAACTTCATCCGGTTTACCTCAGACCATTTCTCCAATTTGTCCAGATCATTTTGAATTTTGACCCTGTCCTCCAAAGCAGTTGCAATCCCTCCCAGTTTGGTATCATCCGCAAACTTAATAAGCGTACTTTCTATGCCAACATCTAAGTCGTTGATGAAGATATTGAACAGAGCCGGTCCCAAAACAGACCCCTGCGGAACCCCACTTGTTATACCTTTCCAGCAGGATTGGGAGCCATTAATAACTACTCTCTGAGTACGGTTATCCAGCCAGTTATGCACTCACTTTATAGTAGCCCCATCTAAATTGTATTTGCCTAGTTTATCGATAAGAATATCATGCGAGACCGTATCAAATGCCTTACTAAAGTCTAGGTATACCACATCCACCGCTTCTCCCTTATCCACAAGACTCGTTATCCTATCAAAGAAAGCTATCAGATTGGTTTGACACGATTTGTTCTTTACAAATCCATGCTGGCTATTCCCTATCACCTTACCACCTTCCAAGTGTTTGCAGATGATTTCTTTAATTACTTGCTCCATTATCTTCCCTGGCACAGAAGTTAAACTAACTGGTCTGTAGTTTCCTGGGTTGTTTTTATTTCCCTTTTTATAGATGGGCACTATATTTGCCCTTTTCCAGTCTTCTGGAATCTCTCCTGTCTCCCATGACTTTCCAAAGATAATAGCTAGAGGCTCAGATACCTCCTCTATTAACTCCTTGAGTATTCTAGGATGCATTTCATCAGGCCCTGGTGACTTGCAGGCATCTAACTTTTCTAAGTGATTTTTAACTTGCTCTTTTTTTATTTTATCTTCTAAACCTACCCCCTTCCCATAAGCATTCACTATGTTAGACATTCCTTCAGACTTCTCAGTGAAGACTGAAACAAAGAAGTCATTAAGCATCTCCGCCATTTCCAAGTTTCCTGTTACTGTTCCTCCCTCCTCACTGAGCAGTGGGCCTGCCCTGTCCTTGGTCTTCCTCTTGCTTCTAATGTATTGATAAAAATCTTCTTTGGTATGGTATGGTATGGTAAGGTATGGTAACTGGAGTGCTGAAGAATACTAGGAGCATATAAAATCTTATCTTGCACAGGTGCACTAGGGTCAGAGCCTACACTAGCATTCTTGAATGGGCCTGCAAGTACTGGAAGGCCCAATTTTCGAGCTAAAATGGAGATCTGTGGGTTACAAGGCCCTCTGCTACTAGAGCGTTTTGTGTGCATTCTGGTGAATTTTTAGCATTATGTAGCACTTCAGAAACATCAACTTAAACTAACACTAACCCATTTATTTGCCATATAGATAGCTTATAAGATCTGTGAGTATTATTCTTGTTCTACATATATATACTTTCTCAAGATAGAGAGCTGGGCATGCTCTTTAGCCTAGACCTTGGGGGGCCTGGGTACTTGGGAAAGTATATTACTAAATATATTTCTTAATGTGTTCTTGAGACCAGGAGGGATACTACCCTGCTGCCTGGGGTAAGAATCTGCCTGCACACTGTGCATCAGAGGGCAGGAAGTAGCCCTGAATTATTAAGTAATACCTTATTTCAGCAAAACGCTTGCTTCTTCTGAGCTGTTACTAATCGGCAAATTTATCTAGGCTTCCCACAGCCACTCCACATTCCCTTCAGTATTCCATTGCTGTCCTGACACCAGAGTTCACATTTTGACCTTCTTTACGTTCTCTTACTCTTTCACTACTGATTCGATTACATTTACCAAACTAATCTGAAGAAATTTCCATCATGTAAAAAAAGGCTAAATAAGATAGTGGAATATTGTCTCTTTCACTAAATTATTAGTAATGATTCCTGTATTAATTAATTCTGGGCATAAGAAAGGCAAAGGGGAGAGAGGAAAGAACTATTTCTTATATTTTTAGGCTATCAATAACTTTTCGTGGAAGAAAGCACCTTTCAATATCCCAATGCTTACTCCAAAAGGAGCCACAAGTAACTTTCCCTCTAACGGTGATTTACTGTTTTATTATTTTGACCCTGAGAAATATGCTTTAAAAAAAAAAAGATTGAAAAAGAACGTATTCATTTTAAAGTTGTCATTTTAAAGTTGGCAAGTGCAACCAAATAACACACAAGTACAGCAAGGGAGGAGAGGACTCCCTACATAAAACTTTTGTGGTCTTGTTTTAAGAGAAGGGAGTAAGAGGAGCTGACTTTATACAACATGAGAATATCCTGGACTCTACTCAAAGGTATAGACAGAAATGTTAATATTCCTTTTCAAAATAGATTGCATCCTGTATGCAGTGCCTAAAAATTCAAATGCATTAGTAGTTTACTTATATTTGAAATAGGTCAACCATTGTCAATGGGTAAAAATTTTTAAAAGTGTCTGAGTGACTTAGGAGCTGTCTCAATTTCAGTTTTATCATGCACTTTTATACTGGTAAACTTCATTCACACTAGGAGGCTTTTGCTGCTTTCGCTGTGCCAGCATAGTTACTTTGAAAATGGGACTTAAGCTCTGAAATAATTTAGTGACTTTAAAATTTTACACCAAATCTTTTAACTAAGACAATCTCACAGCAATGAGAGAGATTGACGAAGATGTTTTCAAATCCACAAATTATACATTTTTTCCATGAACTTCCAGTTCAAGGCTTATCTCTGCTGCTGCCCTCAGATGTAAATTCTTTCAGGGATGTGACATCCTACTAATGTACCACAGCTAAAATATAAGAACGTGCCTTTTACTTCTAAGTGAATTCCACAGAATGCTGGCATGCTATTTGCTTAGTTTTGTAACCTAAACTTCTAAATCACACTAAAGTTAAGCTGTATGTAAGTATATTTTGTCTCAAGAAAATATAACATCCTCTGTTTTATGTTGTATTTGAGAAGCAGACACACACATGAGTTCTTCAGGGCTAGAGGAGAGATTGTAGGGAGACAAAGGGGAAAACAGACCAAGTTTCATGTTTTGCTGCTTTAGGCAACAGTCTGCATGATAGAGCTCACCTTGGTCTCTTATAAACAAGTGGATTTCTGCATTCCGCATCAAAATCCCCAAAGCTCTTTTTGTACAGAATGCATTCAAGAGTTTTTTTCTCTTTGTATATTAGATATGTTATTGTCCAAGCTCACGATTTATTTCATTAGCCAAATAACATCATGGCAGTAATCTTGCATGGTTTTAGTAATTACTTTATTATTTTTGTCTATACAGGACTCTTGCATTGTAAGGCAATTTGCTGAATAAGGACCAAGTCCTGTAGTTGTGAACTATAACCTATCTGAATCCTCTGTGGACTGGGCACCAAGGGGGATGTGTAACACACACTGAACAGAGGGTAAAGTGTGTCTGATTGGTGACATCCATAATGCTCAATGTAGAAGGGTGTGTCTTCAAAACAAGAGGCCACAAATGGAAGAGGCAATGTATTTCATAGGTCACACACTGAGATAACCAGGCCTATGAGATAATCAAACATGAATCAGCAAGATTGTCTCTTCTAACCCTGTACGTGGAGAGAGAAGAAACCAACCACATTATTCTGGGAGATTTAGGTCTTAGCTGGGTAGAGGATAAACACAATGTGAACAGCCACTGCCCAGAACACTCTTGGAGACTCATGTAACACTTTCCAGTAAGCCCTTGCTTTTCTGTTCTAGTGCTGGACAAGAATCATCTTGGGGGGATGATAGACGTGAAGGGGCAGGAGAGATGAATCAGACAGTGCATTTTAATGTGTATGGAGAAGGTGTGTATTGTGGGGGATTGAGGTTGAGAGTGAACGGACATTTGAACGAGGGATAACACCGGTAGCTACCGAACATCAAAATGAGAAAGTGCACCTTTGAGGGATTGGGTGAGTAGCTTGCACCAACTGTAGCAACAAACCACTTGATTCTGGAAACCCATCCTAGTGCAGGATCAGGTGGCTATTGTGCTTTGGAAGCTGGCATACCTGACAGCTACTGGTCAGTTGCCAACAAATTGGGGGTTGGGAAATCAATGGTTGGGGCAGTAGTTGTGCAGGTTTGCAAGGTTACTAATACTGTCATCTACCCACAGGTGGTTGCCATAACCCAAGTCCCTGAAATTATAGTGGATTTCAGAGGATGGGTTTCAGAACAGTGTGTGGGTGAACCATTGATGGAACATGCATCTCTATATGTTGCCCACCAAAAGGGTTCACTGAATATGTGAACCACAAAGGTTACTATTCACTGGTTCTGCAAGGCTTAGAGGACCACATGGGTCAGTTCATGAGCACAAATACTGGACACGTGGGAAAAGTTCATGATGCTCAAGAAGCTGAATTATATCACATAGAGAGCCAGAAGGTGGCTTGGGACTAGGATGACCAGATGTTCTGGGGATTTTTTAGGGACAGTCCTGATATTTGGGGCTTTTTCTTATATAGGCACCTATTACCTCCCACCCCCATCCCAATTTTTCACACTTGCTATCTGGTCACCCTACTTGGGACTGTGCTGAGGGATGTGATACTATGGTACTTCTGGAAAAGCTCAATTGAGCATTGCCACATAGTAGTATTGAAAAACACCTTGATGGGCTTTGATTCCCTCTGTAGTTAATGCACTAATTGAAAGCAGACAACCGCAGGAGGACCCTCAAGTTTAATATCTCTGGCCATGGTTTTGTGCTGTGGAGACTGTTAACACATTTTAATGCCTTCCCTGAGCAATGTAGTTGCATATTAACTGCTCTGCTTCACATTGGTTTATGCACTTAAGCATTGTTAAAGTTATTAAAAAACTAGTCCCTAAGGTTTTAGGAGGCAATTAACACATTCCTTCCTCACAATTCTTTCTGACATAGCTCACAGCTGTTATCAGGTGTTGTGCACAGTTGCTCCAATGGCATGTCAGTGGTAACTGTTAGGGGGCAGTGTGGGAGTTGTTAAGGTACCACTTAGGGTACGTCTACACTGCACGATTATTTCGAATTAGCTTAAACCGATATTACAAAACAGATCTAATAAAATCGGTTTAGCGCGTCCACAGTGGGATCCCGAAATCGATTGTTTGCGTCCATGGTCCAAAGCTACCATCGATTTCAGGAGCGGTGCACTGTGGGTAGCTGTTCCTCAGCTATCCCATAGTTCCCACTTCCGTGTTGAGAGCACAGTGCCTGATGGGGCAGAAAACACTGCCCCGGGTGGTGCTGGGTACAGCCTCACCCCTCCCTTTGTGAAGGCAGCAGACAACCCTTTGGCGCCTTTTTCGCGGAGTGCATTGAGCAAACGCCATAGCACAGCAATCTTTCCCTTTTTTTTTTCATGTGGTGCTGGGGGGAAATAAACTGAGGAGCTGTTCCCTGAACCACGCCAGACACTGTGTTTGAACCTACAGACATTGGGAGCTCAGCCAAGAATGCAAATAATTTTCAGAGACTGCTGTGGACTGTGGGATAGCTGGAGTCCTCAGTACCCCCTCCCTCCCTTCATGAGCGTCCATTTGAGTCTCTGGCTTCCCGTTACGCTTGTCACACAGCGCTGTGTATCCTGGAGTTTTTTATTCAAACGCTTTGGCATTTCGTGTTCTGTAACGGAGCTGGATACAACAGATTTGTCTCCCCATACAGCGATCAGACCTAGTATCTCCCGTACGGTCTATGCTGGAGCTCTTTTTCGATTTCAAACTGCATCGCCAGCCGTGCTGATCAGAGCTCCACGCTGGGCAAGCAGGAAATGTAATTCAAAAGTTCGCGGGGCTTTTCCTGTTTACCTGCCCGCTGCATCCGAGTTCAGATTGCTGTCCAGAGCGGTCAGTGCTGCACTCTGGGATGCCGCCCGGAGGCCAATAACGTCGATTTCCGTCCACACGAACCTAATCCGAGTTATCACTATCGAATTTAGCGCTACTCCTCTCATTTGGGAGGAGTTCCGAAATCAATTTAAGGAGCCGTTAAAGTCGATATTAATGACGACATCGTGTGAACGGATACAGCGTTAAATCGGTATATCGGCCATTAAACCGATTTAAAGTCGCAGTGTAGACCTGGCCTCAGTGTCAGATGTTTAGTTTTGTGTGGTTTGTAGTCTCACTTAATTATTTACTTTTTCAGTAAAGTTCTCCTTTGTTTTTTCATTGTGGTGCTTTGGACAGCAACAGTTATTTCACAGCATACTTCATTGCCATGACCCCAGGAAGCCTTTTTTGTTTGGTTGGTTGGTTTTGTTTGGTTGTTTTTAAATAACAAATTTATGGCTGGGAGCGGGACTAGGGGTTTTGGGAGGGGTGAAATTGTCAGCATTTCTGTGGCACCAGATGTCTACAGAAATCACACAGTCCTGTACTGTGAATCCTGCTACCCCATCCAAGCCTCTGAGAAGTATAATGTTGACAGGACCGGGGCCAGGGTTTCTCGCGCCCTAGGCACACGGTCATTTCGCTGCCCTCCATGCTGATCCCGCGGCTCTGGTGGAGCTGCTGCAGGCATGCCTGCGAGCGGTCCACCAGAGCCGTGTGAGCTGCCGATCGTCCGCAGGTATGACTGCGGCAGGTCAACTGGAGCTGCCTGCCGCCCCGCTGGCAAAATGCTGCCCCCTGAATAATCCTGGCACCCTAGGTGATTGCCTAGGCTGCCTAAATGATAGCGCCGGCCCTGCATGTTGATCATACTCCAAAAACAGGGTATACACACAAGTGAGATGAATAGTAACTTTTATTTACATACAAATTGTTCTAGCTTTATATTCGATGTAAGTAACAGAAACAAATGAGCAAGAACAACAACAAGCCAAATTCCTTCAGAAACGGGCAAAACATTACTTTCTGTGGTGACGCCTTGCCCTTCCACTCCCCTCACCCTGATGAGGGGGAACGGCACAGACTATTGTGCGGTTGGACAAACAAGAACATGTCCTGCATGAGGTTTGGGGACCAAACACAGGCTGGAATACATGGACTGGATCCCACTCACTGTTCCCATCTCTGAATGCTCTGGGGGGTTCTCCTGAGAGGAGTTGCAGGAGACTAAAGAGGAAGTGGTGCTGGGCATCCAGCATAGGGAGCAGGGATTCACTACTGTATCAGCAGCCTGGGCAGCTGCTGGAGGAGGAGGTGGGAGTTGGTAGTGCCTGGTCCTATAGAGGAGAAACAGCCATGGTTGCAGGCGGGCCCCAAAAGTGTTATGCCACAAGTTGGACTACAAGAACGTAGCAATTTCCACTTACTTATATCCAGGCTGGAGGGGGCATCCAATGTGAAAGGTGCCTACTGGTGGAATCTCTCAGGCAGCAGGTGGGAAAGCTACAGGAGGTGGCTAGGTTGAGGATCATCCATATCCACGAGCAATTCCTGGCAGTGGGCATGTGTGAGACAGCAGAAGGCAGCTGTACCCAGTTCACAAGCGAACTGCATGAGGCGCGCAGACCACTGGGTGTGAGAGGACCAGCCTGGCTCCAGTGTGGATCAGTACTGGTCATGCTAGGGCTCTCCTTCGGCATGGTCAGGTCAGTGCTTCCCAACCCCTGCTGCGAACCCTCCTCGCCGTACCTCCGGTAATAGGTTAACCTTATCCCTTCTTGTATAGCAGATTAAGAGAGGAGAGGTCATCACCCCCTACAATAAAGTAGGAGAAGGCCTCCCGTACCCTCTAAGGCTGGGATTCTGCTGCACACCACCTGAAAATAGGAAAACACGTAGGGGTATGGTGGTCCGGAGGACTCTCTGCTGAGGGGGGACGGAGGGGCACCCGCCATCCTGTCGCCCGCCTGAATGTTCATCTCGGGAGGTCTATGCTGGTTCCTCCAGGGGCTCGTAATTCTGCAATCCGTTACAAGAGGCACGATTGTCTAGGATATATCTGGCTTCTAACTACTACCCATGACTGCAGCACTTCCATCACATGTAGGGCAACAAATGAATTGCAAGGTGTAAGACGCCTGGACGCAATCATCAGACGTGCTACAGGCGCTGTCCCGTCGCTGGAGTAACGGGGGTGAAGGAGTTTTGCGAGAGCAGGTGGATTCTCCGTATTCTCTCCCGAACCTTCTTCCATGTCAAGGCAGTGTAGGGGCCTCCGGCAGAGACAGCTTGCCATCATGAGGTGAATGGCTGGGCGGAGATGGCTGTGTTAGCCCAGAGGGCAAGGTTTTGGCTCTCCTTTCGAACCACGGATGCTATTTTGAGGAAAGGACTGCTAGGGCAAGAGATGGCGTGCACATTTCAAGGAGGGGAAATGACCCTATTTTCACACCAGGCTGGCTTAATCCTAGCAAGGGAGGGCTTTAAAAACTAGGTTCGAAGGGGGAAACAGGTTGAGCAAAGCCGAGTCAGGTAGAATGGGAGACATGAAGATACTAGGGCAAATGGCCGTACAGAAACAAAAGGAGAGCGCCTGTGGGCTCTAATGGCTAAGAAAGAAAGAGCAACGGTCAAGGACGCAACTGGAGGGGACAGTTCTTTCAAAACCAGCTATACCTTAGATGCCCCTATATTACCACAAGAGATCTGCTGAGATATCAGTTACTGGGTCATATAGCCAGGCACGAACTGGAAGTGCATTAATACATAAAGTACAACTAAGACATTGGTTGCATCGACTGGAAGGCTTGGAGCTGGGATTAAATACACATGAGTTGGAATGGTTGTGATGATGAGTGATATTAGTGAGTGTCAGGGAGGATAGGACAGGGAAGAAATACCACACACGGATTGGAGGTGGAGAGGACACTCAGAGATGAAGTGTTGGATGGCTCCATGGGTAGATGGAAAGAAAGCCGTAAAAAACAAGAGGGTGGATGTCGTGCTAGGAGTCTAACTTACAGCTACCTAAACCAGGTGGAAGAGGTGAATAAGGCTTTTTTTAAAACCACAACTAACAAAAATCATCCAAAGACCCAAGAACTTTAGGTGGTGATGGGAGACTTAAATCAACATCATCTGGACCAACTAGTGTGGGAAATACAACACTGCGGGCACAGACTATCCAATTCAGTTTCCTGGACTGCATTGCAGAACACTAACTATTTTATATCAGAAGGATTGTAAAAGCTCACTGGGGGAAGCTGTTCTAGACTTGATTTTGCACAAATAGGGAGGAGAGGCGTTAGAGAAATTTGAAAAGTAGAAGAGAAGCTTGTGTGGAAAAGTGATCAGTGAAGATCAGTAGAGTTGCAATTCTAAGAGGGTTGAAAGGGAAAAAGTACAGCAAAATAGAGCATGGATTTCACGGAAGGTTGGGATCTTTGGTAAACTACAAAGAGATGCTGGTAGAAGGGTAAAGGTACCCATGGGGAGGCAATCAAAACTCTGAGGATAGGGCAAACAAGCTGCAGAGGGAAGTGGCGTTTTTACAAAGGGACACTATTAAAGAAGGGTCCAAAAAGCCAGGCTAATTCCGATGGGTGGAGGAAAGCTAGGAAAAGTGGCAAAAAGGGACCCCCGACCTTGCTTAACGCCGCGAGCATCTTGCCGCTGACCTACATAAATACGAAAGGAGTTCAATATAAAAAAATGAACTAGGTCAGAATTACAACAGGATAGGCAACATAAGAACGGCCTGACGAGTCAACATATAACAACGGAGAAAATGCAGCTGACAAGATTTCTGAAAGGATCAGAGGGCAACAACAAGTACATATCAACATAAGACCTTGCGACATAAAAGGGAAGAAAGTTTGATATACATTAAAGAACTAGCGTGAGCCCGAAAGGTAGGCCCACTGCTCAATCTAGGTGGAGGAGATGAGAGAACCAATCAAACAGGAAACACTAATGGGATGGGCGACGACCATGGCTATACTGACCTTCCTGTTTCGGTCTTCACTGAAGAGTCTGAAGGAATGTCTAAGATAGTGAATGCTTATGGGAAGGGGTAGGTTAGAGATAAAATAAAAAAGAGCAAGTTAAAAATCACTTCAAAGTTAGATGCCTGCAGTCACCAGGGCTGATGGAAATGCATCCTAAATACTCAAGGAGTTAATGAGAGGTATCTGAGCCTAGCTATTATCTTAGTAAAGTCATGGGGAGACGGAGAGATTTCGAAAGACTGAAAAAGGGCAAAATAGTGCCCCATCATATTAAAAAGGAGAATAAAACAACCCAGGAACACTACAACAGTTAGTTTAACTTCTGTGCCAGGAAGATAATGGAGCAAGTAATCAAGAAATCATCTGCAAACACTTGGAAGGTGGGTGAAGGTGATAAGGGAATAGCCAGCATGGATTTGTAAAGAACAAATCATGTCAAACCGAATCTAGATGCTTTGAGAGAGAATGAGTTCTGTGGATAAGGAGAAGCGTGGGATGTGATGGTATACTAACTTTAGTAAGGCATTTGATACGGTCTTGCATGATATTCTACTCGATATCAATAAACTAGCAAATACAATTAGATGGGCTACTATAAGGTTGGTGCTATAACGGCTAGGATAAGCGTACTCAGAGAGATGGTATTAATGGCTCCAATCCTGTGGAAAGGACAGAGTTAGAGCAAGGTTCGCAGGGGTCGTTTTGAGACTGGCTCTGTTCAAATATCTTCATCAACAACTTAGATGTTGGCATGTAAGTACGCTTATTAGTTTGCGGTACGATAGCAAACTGGAGGATTGCAACTGCTTGGGAGGGGGTCAAAATTCAAAATGATCTGACAAATTGGAAGAATGGGCTGAGGATAACGGATGAAGTTCATAAGACAATGCCGATTGCGATGTCCACTTAGGAAGGAACACATCAGCTTCCACAAACAAGAGCTGGAAGCGGATGTCTAGGAAGGAGCATATGGCAAGAAAGATCCTAGGGTCATAGTGGGACCGCAAGCTAAATATGGTACACACAGTGTGATGACTGTTGCAAAAAAAGCAAACATTGATTCTGGAGCATTTAACAGGTGTGTTGATAAACACAGACCCTGAGACGTCATTGTTCGCTTACTCTGCAGCTGGTGCCTCACATGAGTGATTGTTGTCCAGTGCTGGCGCACCGCAGTTCACGAAAGTGGAAGATTGGGAGAGGTTCAAACCAATCTGAGAAGAGCAACAAGATGATTAAGTCTTGAAGACATAGCTCTATGAAGCGCGGCTGCAAGAACTTGGGTTAGTTAGTTTGAAAAGAGGAATCACCTCAGAGAGGGACATAATGACGTTTAGGTATCTAAACAAGGGTGTCCTTCAGGAGGAGGGAAACTTGATATCAACCCTAGCCTCGAATGATTCACATAGAAGACCTGGGTGCATCCAAACTGCAAGCGATAGGGTGATGGATCTCGGTACATTAAGGCAAAAAGTTATGGATCCCCTCCTAATACTGTCAGGGTAGTTAAACACTGGAATAAATTGCCTAGGGAGGTTGTGGAATCTCCATCTCTGGAGATATGTAAGAGTAGGTTAGATAAATGTCTATCAGGGATGGTCTAGACTGTATTTGGTCCTGCCATGGGGGCAGGGGACTGGACTCGATGACCTCTCGAGGTCCCTTCCAGTCCTAGAGTCTATGAATCTATGAAACGTGTGATCCTGTTCCTTGGTGAGCGCTCTCATTTTCTGTGTTGTCTCTCCATTTGCAGGAATACCTCATCCTGTCTAAGACCCTGATCTTCCATTGCCCTAAGAAACTCCAACTGCTTCTGACTCTTGTCTATGCCAACAAGCAGGTCCTTCACAGTCCTTTGGCATCTTCCTTTACCTCTGCAGTGCCACTCCTGCCCTTCCACCAGAAGGCTTTCCCTGTTGGCATCAGAGTGTCCTGCCAAGTCAAAAACAAGAGTAGTATTATAGCTCATTTTCCCTTGGAAGGTAAATTCCTCCATGTAATGCAACTATGCTGCCAAAGGCCATAAGATGGATACTTTTCAGAACCCAAGTAACATAGCTGTTACAGCCTCTTTCCTTCGCTACTGCAGCGCACGAGGAAGGAGCTGAGGTTAAAAATGGTAATGGTTATATTAAACTGTGACGTTTACAATGCATAGATAGACTGCTTGGGGTGGGATTCAGTTCTTCAAGGGTAATGTTACCAGGTCGCCTTTGTGTTCTTTAAAGGCTGGTCATCACTTGGAGAACATAGCAGTTTTGAAGGTACTGGAATGGAAAAGAGAAGTGGCTTTCCAGTCATATGGAGACACCTGGCCACTTATGCCAGAGAGAGGTTTCTGATAATGGTGACTCATCTACATATTGCTGAGTGGAAGGGTTTGATGAGCTAAGAAGGTTGTACCAAGCACATTTGCCCTATCTTAAATCTGAAGAACCAGCTTGAATTTCTACTACATCAAACATTTGCTGAATTATGCTTAGAGTATTGGGTAACAATTCAAGAGGAAATTGACTTTATTCTAAGATAGCAGATGTAGTACCCATGGAAGAGGAACAGAAAACTATAAAAAATGCCCACACACCCTCTTATCGTCCCTGCATTGCCAGAAAGTCTGACCCATGTGTCCAGGGAAACACAGCATCATCCCAAGTATATTTTCTTCCCTGAACTTTTGGACTAACACCACAAGCCAGTCGCCTCTCTACTGATAAGGGATGTGCTGTTGTGTTTCTGCCACAGATGGAGTGGATGCTTCACCCATCCCCGCTGCTCTCAGCTTCTGTAGAATTGCTTGGTGCGGGGAGGGGCCAGACACCAGGGACTGAGAACACTACAAAATGTATGAAATAGTCACAGGGAGAATGGATTGCTATGATTTTTCCTCTGAGAACCAAATGATTCCCTTTCCCTTCCCAAACATCCAGCCAAGCCACAAAACACTCCCTGCTTCCACTTGGCTTCCATTCACAAGGGGGAGGAAAGGCTTGTTGGACAGAAGGGTGGCTTTGGGTCTTTAGGCAAACATATATGTCATAAAATTGTTCTTCCCCCACCTGATTACTTTCAGAACCTTCACCCCTCCCCCATCCCCAATCATTTTCCTCATAGTTGTCATGGTTCAAGGATTATTTCTGGCCAATACGTGCACAGACATAGATGGATACAGGGTCTACTCATTAATACTCTGTTATAGCTTCGGCTGTATGCTTTACTCTTACAGTGGCTCCTGGGATTTTGGTAAAAGCATTGATTTCCAGTCATGTCTTGGTTAGGGACCATGTCAAGACGGCACATGGGTGGGGTGTGTTGAGGGACCAACTTCAGTCAGTACTACCAGAGCAAGAAGGGACATTTCTGAGGACTGTGAGGATGTGTTGTAACTTTCCAGCCTTGGATTCCAAGTTCCTGCCATGGGTCAGGGTCCTCAGAGGGGGCTTTCTCAATCGGGTATTCTGGGTAGAGGTGCAGAATCACATGTGTCTTTTCATTTTGGTCTCTTGGGACTACCTCTGGGATTTCATTTGCCTACCCTTTACTAGCCTCCTGCCATACAATAAGGCCAGTTGGGTTGAGGAGGGGTTCATAACTGAATTTATACTTGCAGCCCTGGAAAGCTTCTAGACCAGCTTATTGAAGCAAGAGCAGGTGCTAGGTCTCCTCCCAGAGTGACTGTTAGAGTCCTTCACCCTCTGGTACAGAAGCCTGAGGTGCTTCATGTGCTTCCGGCACTGGACTACAGTCCAATGAATTCACCCTCCTCTAGCCTCTGGGAAATCTCCCCCTACAGGTGGATGTTCCTGTCAGTACAGGCAAAGTCATGGAAGATGGTGTACTCTGCCCACACGTTGATCATCATCTGGGTGTGCTCCATAGACCAGCAGCTCTTGGAACAAGTTCCATGATTGTCGATGCTGATCAATATTGTTCACGAGAGAACTGAAAGAGCTCAGTGCAGTGTGGGGGTTTGGTGTGTGTGTGGGGGGGCGGGGGTAAGGGTTGGGCAGCAAAAGGATCTGTGCATTGAAGGAATGGCCCTGTAGGACAATTGATAACTGTGACCTCATATACACCCTTTGCCCCATCCACATTCTACTATAGAATGTTTATGGGGTCATGCATGTATGTACTCAATGTCGATGTGTATGTACACAAACCCTTCACATGTGCTAGCTTTCACACACTAGATTGTCCTTCAGGAATGTGCTCCATAGCTTCAGATGTGAGCAATAGGGGGGTAAGTAATTTATCATTTAGTCTCAAAGCCTCTCAACACGAGCTCTATCTTTCAGATATTTTCTTATTCTGGTTGCAATCCATGTTCTTTGGTCAAATAATGGCCTAGCATTGTCTAGAGTCTCTTCAATGAGCACTTTCCCTCATACTAAAGGAATTTATATTTCTTTAAAATGAACAGCAGCCACCACACATGGCAGAGGGATAGATTTCTGTCCAAAAATGTTTTTGTTGGCAGCATTCTGTAGTGAAACAACTCTTGGGCTGACAATGGATTTTCTGGATTCTTGGATCCAGATGAGAATTTATGCATTCTCTCACAATGTCCTTCACAAGATACAGGATAAAATCCTAAATAAAGCAGAATGTTGCATTTAAATGTTCCAGCAAGGCAAAAATCTGGCCATCAATAACATTACAAGATAACGCACCATTTTAGTTTTTGCTCAGAAACTGCTGCAATGCAAAAGGATAGTATTTTGAAAGGAAAATATTGACACACACACTTGCTACATATTGTATGAATATATATTACAGGTTCTTTTTTGAATTACTTTTCGTTGTTGTTCTTGAAATTGAACAAATAATGTTTTGTTTTTATTTTATTTTGTGCTTTGACCACCAAGGGTTTTGAAGTAAGTGGCTTTGAAGATAATGCAATTAAAGTGAAACCTATCTCAGGAAACCAATAGAAACTGCTAGGTTAAAATAGGTGATTTTTTTAATGTGTGAAACAGGTTTGCAGTTGGAATTTTAAGAGAGATTTGGGGCTGGTTTCTGACTAAAGGGGTTTCTTAACAAGATTCTCTTGTACAGATTTCACTGTATATGTGGCCTTGGAATTCTAGTCTCTATTGTTTCTCTTCTTTTTCCTTTAACTTTTCATTATATAAGTTTTGAAGGATTAATTCTTCATTAAATGAAATGTGTATGGATTTAATACTTTGCTATATAACTTGGTGTCAGTCTGTACTTTTCCAGCCTTTTGTTTCCTTCCCTTTGCTCATCCTTTAAATGAAGGATTTCAGCTTCAGAACATTCTTAGTTTCTCAAGCCCTATTTTTAGGCCTTTCTAAAATGTCTCTCCACTTTCATTGCCTCAATTTCTTTCCATTGTATCTCTCTGATTTTTGTTGTCTTGCTTTATATAGAAGAGTGGGGCTCATTTAGAACTATTTTTAACAACCTTTTCACCAGCTCTGTCATCATGCCTGGAAATAAGGTAATGGTTTTTATAATCAAGTCATGCTGTAGCCACGACTTTTCTATACTTGAACGGTAAGATGAAAATTCTATTTGTGATTCATAGGTAAAAATACCACATTTATTCTAGTACATGCAATCAGGTGGTCACACAGAAAGGTTAAATAATAAGATCAATAATGACTAGCTTCTCCCAAAGACTCCTGACTTTATTAAAGGTAGATTTAAAGCAGAGATGATGCTAAAATTAGGTAGAGGCAAAAGTGGTTTTCATAAAGTTAAGTTCAAAAGCATCCTGCCAATCTATTTCCCGAACTGCACACCCAAGTTTGTGTGCCAGTAATCTTAGCTGTGTGACTACTCTTTGTATGTGCAAATCAAATATCTCCCTATCTGATTCACAAGTGCTGATCTTAGTTTTAGGGTGTGCAAAACCTTGGATACTTAAAATTGTGCATGCCAGTTCAGAAGCAAGTTTGAGGCCACTGTGGATATTTGACCATAAGTGTTAGATTTTGTGATTTGTCACTTCTGGCCTGTGCTGACAACCAGGAAAATCCACTGTGCATTCACAACAGTCTTGCTGCTAATACAATTAGAAGTATATGAACTCAGAAACTAAGTCCAAATATGTGCTGCAATCCCTGTACTTGCAATCGCTCTGTTTTAAAAGATGGCCAAATGTTCATCTTTAGTCAGATGCAGTATTGCAAGAATGGCAAGAGTTTACAGAAGCCAGAAATCAGCCAAAATGAATACAGACCCGTCAGTCTTCTTTGTAATTATTGGAATTATTGGAAACCACAGAAATAATGGAATTCTAATTGATATTTTCTAGATCTATTTTATAGTTAACAACATTATAATAACAAAGAAACAGTGCAGACTGAGAGTCTAATTTTCAAAGGGTTTATCTAAATACAATTAATTGTGGTGGGGTAGGGGTTAGCATGTTCTACTCTAGTGCACTGAGCATCGGACAAGAATCCAGGATTCCTGGCTCTGCTGCTGACTTACTTGGTGCAAATCACATCCTCTGTTTTTTCCCTATCTATAAAATGGCAAATAGTTGCAGAGAGAGGCCTCTGACTTAGAAGTCCAGATCTGAACACTTATTTTTTATGCAAAAATGTTGGTCTAAATTTGGATCTGAAGTTTGCAATTTGGTCCCAGCACTATTTACTTATCTCCTGTGCTTCACAGGAATGCTATGAAGGAATAATTTATGTTTGTGCAGTGCTCTGATTCTGTTAAGTACAGAATAATAACTAATTCTTAATAAATTGTGCATTTGGATGGTCCAATTGGGCATGAAAGTGTCTATTTTATGCACCCTGGGATTAATGTGGGATTACTTTTTGGGCATGTGTTTGAAAATTGGGCCTTCAGTAATCAGTTCATTTCAACTAGTCTTCTCCCAGCCTCTTAAACAGTAGGTCCAATCTTGCTCCCAGAGAAGTCAGTGACATTTTTATCATTACCGTCAATGGGGACTGGATTGAACCCTAGGACACTTCAACTTTGTTCTTTGTCTTTCACAGATTTCTGCAAACACCTGGGCCATGGGTCTGTTGGATTTATGTGCAATTTTACTCCTGATTCAATGGCTCATGGTCTTTGAAAAATTACTGATTAAAATTTATGACAAGCTCCTTCTCTGACTAAAGGATTTTACATTAAAAAGTCATTAACACTAATTTCCTTTTTCCATAATTAAAAGTTTATAATACTGCATCGCCTAACAAGTAAAAAAGCCATGTGTTATATTAATATTGCATGATAATGATCCATTGCATGATAATGAGTCAAAATGTGAACATGGGAAGTGAGCCTGCTTTGAAAAATGATTGAATTTAATTCCATACTTTGGTTGTACCTTTATCTTCTTCCATGTTCCACTTTTTCCTCATGCCCTTTGCCATAAGTTTAACTTTTTTGTCAATTCCATTAAAAAGCACTAAAATTTTATTTAAATGGTTTATTTTTTAAAAAATGTATATGTTCTGAAGCAGTCAGTCAATTCTGATTAGGTTTAGTGGGGGAAAAGGAGAGATGTTGTTGTACTTTAATCATTGCATAGGTCTTTGAAAGATGACACTTGCAGACCTGGTTCCAGGTAAGGAAGGAATGGATAGACATAATATTAATAGATCGTCTCTATCTCTGTGAACGGCTTTCTTTGTCTTTTGGCTCCTATTTAAAACTCAGAACTAATACTAAAACAAATAAGCAGACTATTTCCATTCCTTGGTATTTGCATTCAAGGCTTTGAATGATTTTTTTTTTTTATATTGCGGTAGCACCTAGAGGTCCCAATGTGCGTTCTGTTGTACCAGTACTTTAGAAATGAGTAAAACAAAGCCTGGCCATTGCCCCAGGAAGGTCAGCATCTAGGATTATGACAGTATGTAACAGTAAAGAAAGACAGGTATCTTTACATCGGTGAGTAATCTATGATCAAAGGAGTCACAGATGAAAATGAGCTACGAAGTTCAATTCAGCACTGACTCCAGTAACCAAATGTTCTGAACAGAAAATGAAATGTTATCCTCAGTGAGCAGGAAATCAGAACTTTGCTATTGGCTTTTACAAATGGATCATATATCTATTGAGTGGTAACATAAATCAAAGAAATGCTTCATGCAGATCTAAAATCTGTCCAGTCAGTGCCAAATCCTGCTCACTTTGGTCATGAAAGTAGTTTCATTGAAATGAATGGAATTTTTTTGATGTAAGTAAACTGAGCAGGAGTTGGCCCTTGGATTGGATTTTCTCTGTGCATCATAACTTGTAAATAATTATTCACATAATGCTAGTTTACAAATATATTAATTCCAGAGCATTGATATGACAGCCCATTAATTAAATCTATATTTACCAACCTTCAGAAAAACTACTAATTTCATTAGGTAATATTGTATTGCTTACAAGTCAGAGGGCACGATGGAAGCCAAATTTGAAAATAGGTGCCAAAGTAAAGAGGGACTAAGACCACATTTGGCTGCTTCTATTGGTAGTTAAGGGCAAGATTGATTTATACTAATTGAGGATCCATCCCGTGGTCCATAAACTTTTGGTTAGTATCATACAGTAAGTGCTGATCTGAGAGCCGAAATGCAGAAGTGGCCAATCAAGATGGAGAGGCTGAGCCCACCATGTACCTGGATAAGAAATATGAAAATATTAATATAATTTAGCGTGAAAAGGAAATTGAAACATGAGTGTTCTTTCAAGTTGTTTCTGATATCTCTTATTGTATTCCAGTGATGACTGTTTTTCTTACACGTGTTCCAGCTAGGTATCTTATAAGTGGGCAGCATCTCTCTCTCTCTCTCTCCTCTCTTAAACAAATAAACAAACAAACCAATCAACCAAAACACCTGAAAGAAATTAAATCTAGTTTTGAACTCTTGATCATTTCACTCTTTTTTTTTTTTACTTGCTTTGTGTTGTATTTTGCTTTGTTTCCCATGCACACACTAAATCCCCTTTATAGCACTCTGAAGTGTAAGGCCAGGTCTACACTGCGACTTTAAATCGGTTTAATGGCCGATATACCGATTTAACACTGTATCCGTTCACACGACGTCGTCATTAATATCGAGTTAACCGCCTCCTTAAATCGATTTCGGAACTCCTCCCAAACGAGAGGAGTATCGACGTTATTGGCCTCCGGGCGGCATCCCAGAGTGCTGCACTGACCGCTCTGGACAGCAATCTGAACTCGGATGCAGCGGGCAGGTAAACAGGAAAAGCCCCGCGAACTTTTGAATTACATTTCCTGCTTGTCCAGCGTGGAGCTCTGATCAGCACGGCTGGCGATGCAGTCTCAAATCCAAAAAGAGCTCCAGCATGGACCGTACGGGAGATACTAGGTCTGATCGCTGTATGGGAGACAAATCTGTTGTATCCAGCTCCGTTACAGAACACGAAATGCCAAAGCGTTTGAATAAAAAACTGCAGGATACACAGCGCTGCGTGACAAGCGTAACGGGAAGCCAGAGACTCAAATGGACGCTCATGAAGGGAGGGAGGGGGTACTGAGGACTCCAGCTATCCCACAGTCCACAGCAGTCTCTGAAAATTATTTGCATTATTGGCTGAGCTCCCAATGTCTGTAGGTCAAACACAGTGTCTGGCGTGGTTCAGGGAACAGCTCCTCAGTTTCTTCCCCCCCCCACCACGTGAAAAAAAAGGGTAAGAAATCATTCCTTGACTACTTTCTATGTCACCCTATGTGTACTGAATGCTGCTGGTAGACGGGACGCTACAGCACTGAAGAGCAGTATCCGCTCCTCTCCATCTCCTCCTCTCTGGTGGTAGACGGTGCTGCAGGACTGCCCACCATCCAGGAGAACCGCCTAAATTCTCAACATCGAGGGCAACATTGCTACCGCTAGCAGTAGATAGGACAGAACGGCTAATAACAAGCTTAATCATTGAAACTGGGGGCTGAAAATTTTTGCAATCACATTTGGGATTGACTCGCTTGGCAATGAGTCAATTCCTCCCTTATGGTGTCTAAAAATAGAGTCCATTCTGCCTGGACTGTCATAGCCCCGGGAGGCTGCCTCCAAGTGCCTCCCCCCCGACATCATTTTCTCTCACTAACAAGTCTCTGTTTCTTATTCTGTATTCCTTTACAACTTCATGACACAAACGGGGGAGGGGCACTGACACGGTAGCCCAGGAAGGTTGAGGGAGGAGGAAAGCAACGGGTGCGCTTCTTGCAGGGGCAACCCCTGTGAATACTGACACGGAGCACCTGTGCTCTCTGATACACTGGATCTCTGTTACACTTGCCTATTATTCTAGGCAGGACAGTGCACCACTGACCGCTCTGGTCCGCAATCCGAACTCGGATGCGGAGTGCCGGTAAACAGGGAAATCCCCGAGAGCTTTACAGTGACATTTCCTGCTTTCACGTCCAGCTCTGATCACCACGGGTGGCGATGCAGTTCAAATGCAAAAGTACTCCTGCATTGAACCTTACGGGAGATAGCAGATGTCATCGCTGTATGGTGAGACAAATCTGTTTTATCAGAGCTCCGTTAAAGAACAGGAAATGCCAAAGCGTTTGAAAAATAAACTACAGGATACACAGCGGTGCGTGACAACGTAACGGGAAGCCAGACACTCAAACGGATGGTCATGGAGGGAGGGAGGGGGGTAATGAGGACTACAGCTACCAGTCTCCACAGCGGTCTCTGAAAACTATTTGCATTTTTGGCTGCGCGCGCCAATGTCTGCAGCGTAATACACGGTGTCTTGCGTGGTTCACGGAACAGCTCGTCAGTTTTTTTCCCCCCCCCCTCCAGCACGGTAAAAAAAAGTGAAATAAATAATTCCTTGAGTACTGTAAATGTCACCCTCTGTGTACTGAATGCTGCTGGCAGACGCGATGCTGCTGCGGTGAAGAGCAGTATCCGCTCCTCTGCCCCTCCCCAGGGTAGACGGTGCCCAGTGAGTGCTCCTGGCTGAGTGTGGCCGGGGGCTCGGGGTGAAAATGGGAATGACTCCCTTTTTCTGACAGTGGATGGTACAGAACGCCTGGTAACTGTCTTCATCTTATCACCTGGGGGCTGAGCTTCATCAGACCCCTTCCTCTCTTGCGTAAAGAAAAGATTCTGAACTGCATGGACTGTCATAGCCCATGGTGGCTCCCTCCCCCTCATTTGATCTCAGTAACTACTCTGTGATTCTTATTCATGCATTCTTCATAACATCATGCCAACAATGGGTGGGGGGGGCACTGCTGTGGTAGCCCAGGTAGGTGGGAAGCAACGGTTGCGTTACTTGCAGCGGCTCCCTCTGTGAATACTGATGCGGAGCAGCTGTGCTGTGCTACACTGATTTTAATACACTGTATCCTATTCTTGTCTGGACTGACTCTATTTTTATTAACCGTAAAGGGCAGGATTGACTCAGTCCCAAGTGAGTTAATCCCCATTTTCCTTTTTCAAAAATTTACACAGGGTTATTATCCGTTCTGTCCCATTTACTGGTGAGTGTAACAAAAAGAGAGGGAGATGGTAACAGTTTCTGCTGTCTACAGTAGTACTGTACCATCTACCACCAGGAAGGGGGAGAGGAGCAGATTTTCAAGTAGCAATAATCACACCTCAGATTAACTTCATTGGTTATGATACTGCCACTGTGCAAAGCTCTAATGCTCTTCAGTGCTGCAGATTCGCCTCTATCAGTAGCATTCAGTACAAAGAGGGTGACATTGTAAGTACTCAAGGATTGCTTTATTTAACTTTCATTTCTCGTGCTGGGTAGGGGAAAGAAACTGAATAGCTGTTCCGTGAACCATAAAAGACACCGTGTTGTAAGCTACAGACACTGGGCGCTAAGCCAAGAATGCAAATAGTTTTACGAGACTGCTGAGGACTGTGGGATAGCGGGAGTCCTCAGCACCCCCTTTCCGTCCTCCATGATCCCCCGCCCCTGATGCTAATGTTAATGGTCACGGGGGGTTCTGGGTAAATGTCGTCAGTCATTCCTTGCTCCGGGAAAAACATCAGCAGACAGTCCTTTCGCACTTTTTTCTGGATTGCCCTTGCAGAAACAATAGCACGGCAGCACTAGAGACCGTCGGCTTTTTGTTTTTCCCGTCACCATTTGTGTACTAGATGCCGTGGAGACAGAGGCGACACTCGAGCGCTACACACCAGCATTCAATTGCTTTTGCAATGATAGCAGAGATGGTTACCAGTCGTTCTGTACCGTCTACTGCCAGAGAAAACTGGCAATGACATGACGGTTATCTCTCCTTCTCTGAACTGTCCGCTGCTATCATGAGTGCCCCTGGCTAAAATCAGCCGGGGGCGCAACGCAAAAGCAAACTTGGGATTGACTCACTGGCCACTGAGTCAATCCCTCCCTTATGCTGTCTAAAAATAGAGTCAGTCCTGACTACAAGAAGAGTCAAAGCAGCAGAGAATCCTGTGGCACCTTATAGACTAACAGACGTCTGTTAGTCTATAAGGTGCCACAGGATTCTCTGCTGCTTTTACAGATCCAGACTAACACGGCTACTCCTCTGAAGGAAGAGTCAAGTGTATTAGAAGAGCGCAGCTACTCCGTGGCTGTATTAACAGGGGTTCCCCCGCAAGAACCGCAACCATTGCTTCACTCTCTCCCAACCCTCCGCAGCTACCGTGGCAGGCCCACCCCCCATTTCTGTCATGCAGTCGTGAGGAATACAAGAATAAGAAACATAGACTTATTCGTGACATAAACGGGGGGGGGGGGGCACTTGGAGGCAGGCAGTCGTGGCTATGACAGTCCAGGCAGGACATACTCAATTTTTAGAAACCAGAAGGGAGCGATTGACTCTGCCCCAAGTGAGCCACTCCCATTTGGGTTTCAGAACCATTGTCACAGGGGCACTCATGATAGCATCGGACACTAAACTGTGATGCACTGGCCAGGTAAACAGGAAAAAGCCTGAATCCCCGCGAACTTTTGAATTCCATTTCCTGATTGTCCACCGTGAGGGTCAGCACACACACAGGTGACCACACAGAGCTCATTTGCACTCGTCACAATGCAGTCTCCTGATAATCGAAGAAGAGCGCCAGCTTGGACCACACAGGAGGTTCTGGATCTGATCGCTATCTGGGGTGAGGACTCAGTGCTCACAGCACTGCGTTCCAAAAGACGAAATGAAAAAGTTTTTGAAAGAATTTCAAAGTCTATGGCTGATAAAGGGCACAGCAGAGACTCCCTTCAGTGCCGAGTGAAAGTGAAGGAACTTAGACAGGGTTACCAGAAAGCCAGAGAAGCAAACGGAAGGTCAGGCTCTGAGCCGAAAACATGCCGCTTCTATGCTGAACTACATGCAATTTGGGGTTCAGCGCTACCAGTGCCCCACCCCTGTCCGTGGATTCAGACTTTGGGATTGAAATATCAAGTGTTTCTGAGGATGTAGCCGAGGGGGAAGATGGAGACGAATTTGAGGATGAAGATGACCGTGGTGATAGCACACAGCAGTCCGTAAACCCCAACAGCCAGGATCTTTTTGAGACCCAAGAATTACAGTCCCTGCGCTCCCAAGCGAGAAGCCCAGACAGTGAAGCCATGGAAGCGACCTCCGGTAAGTGTCCCTTCATTCTGTACCAAACACGGATTAAAACAAGACGGTTTTTTTAGATCGCATTGACACCAGGGCTTTTGCTGCAGTCGCAGCCATTACTGTTACAGGAAAATTTCGTTAACATGTCTGGGGATGGAGCGAAAATCCTCCAAATTAATCTCCATGAATCGATCGTGGAGGAACTCAAAAACCCTTATGCTATATGAGAACATTCTGGCCAAGACAGCCTTCTCCGTTCCCCCATAGTAGGTAACTTTTCAACGCCATGCATTTTGCAAGACATTTGGTACTGCAGGCATTGAAGGCATTGCACTGAAGGCATTGCATAAACAAACGATCTGCCTCCTGCGGTGCTATTGTCAGGAGAGAGATATCATCCATTGTTACCTTGTAGAACATCAGGAATGTAAATAGGGGGCAGACATGGCGATTTTGCTACTGGCCAGAGCGGGGGGATGGGAGGAGGGATAGCGACGAGTTTTCAGCGTCTGGCAAGCAGGATTCTTCCCTGCTACCAGCAACGCGCTGCGGGGGGTGATGTAGGGTGATCACTAGCAGCGATCGTATATGATAGGAGCCATGCGCTGTTGGTGGATGTGAAAGAGGGGGGTTTGGGCTTTGCAGGTTCCTCTTAACAGGAGCAAGGCATCATATAGATCACTGTGTATATGAACGGCGGAGAAGTCAAAATTTAAAAAGCCTCACTTACCATCGCGCGCGTGGATGTACGGTTGGCCGTACCTGCGTCTGTGTGTGTGCCACACCAGTCACACAGACACTGATATTTAAACGATACAAAATGCGACCTTGTATAGAGATCACATGTGCTCTGTAAGGTGGATAGTGTTCTATGTGAAAGAGTACTATCATTGCTCTGTAAAAGGTATCTTTCCACATACTTATCACCCTGGTTTGCCTTCCCCATGCAGCTGCACATTTCTCTGAAGTCCCTATGCCATCACGAGGGCGTGCTGTGATACGGCGGAGGAAGAAGAAGACGCGAGATGAAATGTTCACAGAAATTATTGAAGTAACACGCAATGAGAGGGATAAACAGAATGATTGGAAGGATGTGGTAGCAAAGTACAGGAAAGATGCCAGTGAACGATCTGAGAGGGCTAGGCAGGAAGACCAGCGTTGGAGAGAAGCAACGCTGGATCTGCTGCGTTCTCAAACTGAAATCCTCCAACGCATGGTGGATCTTCAGGAAGAGCAGCACAGTAGCAGAGTGCCGCTGCAGCCCCTGTATAACCTCCCTGCAAGCCCACGTCCCATATCTCCCTCACCCAGACGTGTAAGAACGCGTGGGGGAAGGCTTTCTGCACCCGCCTACTCCTCCACACCCCTGCAGAGTTCAAGGAAAAGGCTGTAATTACGCTACAATGTGCTTAATAGCCTTTCCCTTTCCCCCTCCTTCCAAAGCACAGCAGCCAGGGACACCTTCCTAATTCTCTGCCTTTTTTTATAGTTCCTTTGTAATACAGAATACATCGAAAGGGGGAGGGTGGGTTGCTTACAGGGAAATCTAGTAAGGAAAAACTCATGATTTTTAACAGATGCATAATTACTTTTAATGAATAATAAATATTTTTAAACGATACAGAATTTATTTTCCTTCGCCAACCTGTAATGAAAAGGGGGAGGGTGGGTTGCTTACACTGAATAAGTCCATCAAGTGCGGAGGGTTCATCAAGGGGAAGCAAACAGAGTCACACCGTACCCTGGGCCGTGCTGAAACTCGTTTTCAAGGCTTCTCTGATGCGCAGCGCCTCCAGGTGTGCTCTTCTAATCGCCCTGGTCTCTGGCTGCTCGTACTCAGCGGCCAGGTGATTTGCCTCAGCCTCCCACCCAGCCATAAATGTCTCCCCCTTAGTCTCACAAAGATTGTGGAGCACACAGCAAGCAGCAATAGCAAGCGGGACATTGGTTTGGCTGAGGTCTGAGCGAGTAAGTAATGATCGCCAGCGACCCTTTAAACGGCCAAATGCACATTCTACCACCATCCGGCACTTGCTCAGCCTGTAGTTGAACAGCTCCTGACCACTGTCCAGGCTGCCAGTGTATGGCTTCATGAGCCATGGCATCAAGGGGTAGGCTGGGTCCCCCAGGATAACTATAGGCATTTGAACATTCCCAACGGTTATTTTCTGGTCTGGGAAGTAATTCCCTTGCTGCAGCCGTTTAAACAGACTAGTGCTCCTGAAGACGCGAGCGTCATGAACCCTTCCTGGCCATCCCACGTGGATGTGGGTGAAACGTCCCTTGTGGTCCACCAGTGCTTGCAGCACCATTGAAAAGTACCCCTTGCGGTTCACGTACTGGGTGCCCTGGTGTTCTGGGGCCAAGATAGGGATATGGGTTCCATCTATGGCCCCACCACAGTTCGGAAAACCCATTGCAGCAAAGCCATCCACTATCACCTGCACGTTTCCCAGAGTCACAACCTTTCGTAGCAGCAGCTTAACGATTGCTTTGGCTACTTGCATCACTGCAGCCCCCACAGTAGATTTGCCCACTCCAAATTGATTCCCGGACTGACCGGTAGCTGTCTGGCGTTGCAAGCTTCCAGAGGGCTATTGCCACTCGCTTCTCCACTGTGAGGGCTGCTCTCATGTTTGTATTACGGCGTTTCAGGGCAGGGGAAAGCATGTCACAAAGTTCTAAGAAAGTGCTCTTACGCATGCGAAAGTTTCGCAGCCACTGCGAATCGTCCCACACCGTCAAAACAATGCGGTCCCACCAGTCTGTGCTTGTTTCCCGTGCCCAAATTCGGCGTTCAATGGGTAGTAGATGCCCCGTTAATAGCAGTAGCTCCAAACGCGCTGGGGCCAGCGGTTATGGAGAATTCTGCCTCCATCTCGTCATCGCTGTCCTCGCCGCTCAGCAATAGCTGCCTCCTCCTCTCCTCCTGCCTTTGCAGTTCATTGTTCAGTATAGTCAGCACGAGAGTACGCGAGGTGTTGACAACGGTCAGGATACCGTTTGTGATCTCAGGTCCATGATTGCTGTGCTATGGCGTTTGCTCAATGCACTCCGCGAAAAAGGCGCCAAAGGGTTGTCTGCTGCCTTCACAAAGGGAGGGGTGAGGCTGTACCCAGCACCACCCGGGGCAATGTTTTCTGCCCATCAGGCACTGTGCTCTCAACACGGAAGTGGGAACTATGGGATAGCTGAGGAACAGCTACCCACAGTGCACCGCTCCTGAAATCGATGGTAGCCTTGGACCATGGACACAAGCAATCGATTTTGTGATCGCATTGTGGACGCGCAAAACTGATTTTATAACATCGGTTTTGTAATATCGGTTTAAACTACTTCGAAATAATCGTGCAGTGTAGACGTACCCTAAGTTACATTTGCACACACTTTAAGGGGACCCTTTTACATTGCCATCATAGTGTAAAGTGGTCTTAGTGCAAATGAGAACCAGGCTCATATTTAAAAATCAGCTGAGTGCAGAGAGTGGGAGAAAAACTTAGAGTAGCTTCTGATGAAAATTTAGGTACAATCTCCATGCTAACTGTAGGTTGTTGGAGGGTTTTATTTTTAAATGATTAAAATATCTGTAAAACCTCTATTCCTGGTCATTCACAGTTATACCTGAATTAGAACTGGTCTCTCAAATCAGGCAAAAATAATGATAATTACAGGTGCTATATAGCATAGACCTTCCAGTTATCCTAGGGTAGTTTGTTCCTGCTATTTGTTGGAAAAGAAATAAAGAAATCTAAATAGACTAGAGCAGTGTTTGCAAATTTCTTACATACTCACAGCTTCGCTATTCTGTGTATTTGCATTGAAACTGTATGATAACTTTTAACACCTTGGAATTGCTATTACATGCCTAATCAGCAGCCCACTTTTTCTGCAGTTTAATAAAGTTCTTAATAGGCAGATAGTGTAGGTTAGTGATGTGGAGTGATACTTTGAAATGTGATAGATTAATTATTAGTGCTCTATGGGTTAGGATAAAATGTAGTTGATTGCTAATCTTCGTGTAAGAAGGCAAGTGAAGAATTTAATGAAAATATGGTAAATATTGGAACTGATGTAATATTGTCTATTTACTTTGGATATTATTTCAAAATCTGACATAAAAAGAAACCAGTTCAATTATGTGCATTTTGTTCTTCAGTAAGGATAGAATTTATTGTCATCAGTAAGCAATGTTCAGGACTGCACAAGCATAACCAAGTCAAAATTAGGAGGATAATAATACTTTATTATGTCTCCTGCTGTGGCAGAATTTATGACTGATAATAATGGGAGGAAAATAACAATTACTGCTCTATAATATAGGGAGATCATTTTCCATTCACCAAATGAAGGAAAACTTGTAGCACTTAGCCCAATAAATGTCTATTTCAGGGTTTTAAATTGTATTTTTTCCACTTAAAAATAGAAGAATACTTCAAACTGAAAAACCTGCTTCACATGTTTGTATCATAAGCTTATGAATCTCTTAAAACTCTGTCTGTGTATTAAGAAAACTTAATTGGTACAGCATGAAAAAGTTAATCACTAACTGTGTAATTTAATCTTGGAGTATTCTCAATATCATAAACAACATCAACATCTACTGATTAGAAAGTTGTAATTCAAGCCATCTTTCCCCTTATCCATCATTATATATATAACAAAATGATACTACGAGCATCTAAATCAAAGTAGATGTTGGTCTATCTGCTTCCTGACTAAATGAAGAACAATACTGAGATATACCAAAATTTGTCATAAAAATGTTTTCTTGAGGTTATTTGTGTCACCAGTTAGTTGCCCAGACCTATGATCAGCAGCCCCTTAGTGATTGGATGGATTCTTCCTTATGATCAGTCGAATGCAATATTTTGACAGCCAAGCAGTGAAGTGTTGAGAGAGAAAGTGGCCTCTGTGCAGAATGAAAAATATACAGAGCCATTGAACATATAAAGGATGCTCATCTTATTTTTTTATACTTGTCTCTTGAGGAAGAACCTGAGATAGGGATATGCACTATAGTGTCATATTTCTTTTTTTTTGTATTACCATCGTGCCTAGGAGCCTAGTCATGGACCTGGACCCCATGGTGATGCTGCTGTACAAACACAGAGCAAAAGGACAGCCCCTTCTCCATGGAGTTTACAATCTAACTATAAAGCAAGAGACAACAGATGTCTGTAGACTAGGGAGTACTGGCATGATAGGCAATAGCCTCAGCACACCGGCAGCTTAGCCTTTGTCAAGATTTTTGTAGGCCTCAAAGAAAAGAAGAGTTTTAAGGAGACAGCTTTGCTGATATTAATGGTCGCTCCTCACAAGCATGAGGGGCAGCATTGGAGAAAGTATGACAATGTTGTATAATAATTATTTGTGTTTCAGGAGCACAGAGATGTCCCACTGGCCCCCTGTGGTGCTAGGTGTGTATATACACATAATAAGAAAAAGTAATTTCCTCAAAATGCTTGCAATCTAAATACCTTACAGACAAAGGCTAGGAGAAGGGAAGTATTTTTATCTCAAACAAGGGACCAAGTCACTGATAGATTAAATAACTTGACCAAAATTACATAGAAAGTCTGTAGTGGATCCAGAATTGAACCAATATATACTGAATCTTCAAAGTTGTTCTTCCTCCCACATTATATCTTTTTAAACATATTCTCTATCTTTAAAGCACCAGCTAACATTGTTTAATTGTAAAAGTTAACTGCACAGCTGTTCAGCTAATAAGAACATATGGAATAGTTTATACTCAAATGTACACCACAATGTTGTAATTCAGTTATGGGTTTCTCACTGTAACACCATTAGAGAATATAAACACAAAGAGACTTGCTTTAAGCAGCAACTAGAAAACTCCCTAATTAGGAAGTTCCTACATTTAAGCTTCCTGCTGCAACACATCGTGGTCCTCTCTGGTAAAAATGGAGGAACAGGAACTCTGACTACTCCACATCTCTTTCTCTGTATAATAAAAGATTAGACCACATTATAAATCAATGTACATACACACTGCAATTCTAAATAACCTTCAAACTAGCTACACTACTGTATCTCCTTATTAATTACATTGAAATAGTCCTGATCAGTATTCTAAATATCAAGTTTTTGATGGGGTGTGACCAGTCTTCCTGACTGTGTTCTCGCTTCTGTTAAGATTGTGTGTGCAGTTTCCTGTGGAGGTGGCCTCACTTTCTCTGAGTTCCCGCAGGTTTCAGATCTTCATGATTATGTTGGGAAATATTGAAGAAGAACCTGATTCCTCCCGAAAAGTCCTCTTGAAGCCTGCACTCCAAGTATGTAGGATCTGGGAGTTTGACACATTCTGAACAATTGTACATGTCTGGGGACTTTTGAACCAAAGTTTGTTCCCTGGCCTCAGTTCAGGAAGTGCTTTTGTTATGTGCTGAACATTGAAGTTTTGTTGCTGCCTAATTTTTATTTCAGCGTCCCATTTTCAAAATTTCTTCAGGGCAGGTCACTTAGGTTTAACCTATATTCATCTTCACATCAGAGTTAGTCCACGTGCAATCAGGGTTAATTGATATGCCAGGAGTGCTTTATAAGGGGTCACTGATTTTTGCAAAAGTCTTTTTAGATTCTGCACTGCTCTCGCCACCTCCCCATTGCTCTGGGGGTAATATGGACTACTAGTATGATCAAAGTCCTGTGAATGTAAATTAAGAGCCATTATCAGATATGAGGAATTCAGGAACTCCTTGTCTTGCAAACGTTGATGTTGATTTCTGGATGACTTGTGCCGATTAAGTCTGTTTAAGTATAGCCATAAAAAGAATCCTTGACTACCGACCACCAAGGTCTGTCAGTTAGTTTTGTAGAGAGTAATGGTTCTAGTGACTGTTCGTGGGATTATTCACCCTCCCCTCATACCTTCTTGTTACTTATCTCACAGCCTTCTACCAAGGTGTGAATTTGCCTATTCTAACTAGGCTGCCATGCGGATTGCTGTACTCATGCCCTTCTCTTGTTTATGCTTGGTTCCCTTGTTTATGCTTGGGTTTGGAAAAGCATCTCTTTCTGAAGTACCATAGAAATAAGAATATGCCATTCTTTCAGAAGCAAGTCATCCACCAAGTGAAGGTCTTTTTGGTCCTGCCAATATGGTATTAGGTCTGTTGAAAGTTGACTCCTTCAACCCCACCTTTTTTGGCAGAGTTGACTTAGTTTCTGGCAAGTCTCATCTTTTGAGTTCATCTCTAATTTGTTGAAGTTGGTTGGCAGATATTGGAATTTCTGCTAGAATTGCTGTCAACATAGACTTTTCTTTTTCTGTTGGTGACTGCTCAGTTGCGGCATTACATAGAGTGTCTGGTGCTATGAGTGCTTTGTGTGTGGTCCATCTAGCCCAGTATCCTGTCGTCTGACAGTGGCCAATTCCAGGTGACCCAGAGGGAATGAACAGAACCGGCAATCATCAGGTGATCCAACCCCTGTTGCCAATTCCTAGCTTTTGGGAAACAGAGGCTATCCTCCATGAATTTATCTAGTTCTTTTTTTCTTTACACAATTACAGAGGTTTAAAATGCAAACATTTGTTATTGCTTTATAACATGGAGTACACATAAGTTATACTAATACATGCAAGTTGATCATAAGGTCTAAACACCTCACACTTATAACTATATTTAACAATACTAACACATAAGTGAACAAGACAGATTTCCAGCAATGCATTTGTCAATGTTCAGTAAGGCCTGGGGCCTTGGCATGAGTTGCCACCTGGTCAGGAGCGGTGCCAGGGTTTCTGGCGCCCTAGGCAGAATTCAGGGTCAGCATTTTATGTGCTCCACATGAGGCGTGCGGGAGCTTCTGGTTCCACTCCCATTGCACTGCCGAAGAAGGACCCTCCACCGAAATGCTGCAGGCAACAGCGGCAGTCATTGAGCTGCTCAATTGCCTGTCGTGTTTTCCGCAGCACATCGGCAGAAGGTCCTTCTTCAGCGTCGCGATGGGAGCGGAACCGGAAGCTCTCATGCACCCCATGGGGAGCGCAGAAAATGCTGCCCCTCGAATCCTGGCACCCTAGGTGACTGCCTAGGTTCGCCTAATGGAAGCACCGGCCCTGCACCTGGTCTGCTAGCGTGATGTCAGTAGTTCTTTTATTAAACACATTTTGTTTTGTGCTCCCCCAGATGTACATACTGTGACCATAAGGAGATCTCTTCCAGGTTTTCTTAGAAGAACTCTGCCACAGATGGGACTTTGGGAGGGAAAACATACTTTATTATATAGGAAATCAGGTTTTTAGCTACTTTATAATAAAAGATCCAGGTTTGCATTGTATGATTTTGTTGTGTTATAACCAGTTGCTTCCATCACTACTTCTCTCTTTCAGTTATATCTTTAGTCTTTCTTAAATACACATGCTTTTTGTTTTATTGTAAGTCATTGGAAGTGCTGTGTGGTTTAAGGTAACACTAATAAATTGGGGTACGCTGCATCTTTGGGTGCAGAGAATCTCGAATTTCTGTGAGTAGCCAGTGTCAGGGGCTGCATATCACAGGGGAATAATTCAAAGGGTCTCAGGAATTAGGGAATTAGGGCACACCTATTGTTAACTTGCAAGGTGAAGTTAGGTTTAGCCGAGAGCACAATGGCTGAAAGGCTGGTGAGAACTGTCACACCTGCTCAAGCATCTTCTTACAGGAGAAACATATTTGGGTTTGGATGTGGCAAGTAATACCTTCCGTTTGTCTAAATCTGGCTGAATTCCCTGTTTGATAATTGTGTGTCCAACAAATTTTATCTCCTCCTTCCCAAATTCACATTTCTAATTGAGTAAGGATTTCTCGTGGGAAGCATGTCAAAACTGTAAAAAATGTAAATGCTTATTGTGTTCATTTTTGTCTGTGACATAATCCAACACCACATCTGCATGGCAAATGATGCCTGGCAAACTTGACATGATTTGAGGCCTGGCCAGTTAGATTGATACAAGGCAGCTTACGGTGACCTAAGTGTAACCATCCTGCTATGCTGACTTAATGACTCCATCTCCACAAGAGATGTAGAGTCAACATCAATGTAGTTGCTTACAGTGACTATTATTGTCTTCCAGAAGCTGTCCCATAATGTCCCACACAGACAGTACAATTGGTACAAGTGCTCCTGGTGAGTATGTGCACCAACAACACAAGGAGAAAAGTGTAGACATGCATAAGCAATGTAATCACTGCTGTGGCTGTATGCTGACCTACGTTAGTGTAGTGTATTTTGTAGTGTAGACACGCCCTGAGAGATTCTCTTTTGGAAATGTTCTAGTGCTGAAAATCTGGTGAAAGTGACACAGTTGAAACAATGCCTTCCACATTGGGTGATGAATGTTGTTAATAGTTCAGATTCTTTATCAAGGGGGATTTACCAGAAGCCTCATCTAACTTTGAGAAGACTTTGACTTCTGGTAACTGAAGTAATGTTTTGTCAACTGTAGGAAGCATGTGCCTTTCTCTGCAGTGCTTTTATTAAGTTGTGTAAGGTTCACAAAAATCCAGATATTTGCCACTGGACTTTGTTACTACCACAATCTCCCCATACCAGTCCATGGCTTCTTCCATCTGGGAAATAACCCCCATATCCTCTAGTCTCTTTAATCTGTCTGTCTTTGACTTTCCCTAGAAAGGATATAAGGATATGGTGAAGGGCTCTGAGAGCGAAGGAAGTTGCTATTGGCACCAGTTTTATTTAATATTCCCCTGACAGATTTCCTAGCCCTGTGAACATGAGTGGACACATCTACTGTATAGTTTGCTTTTTGCCATTTATACATTCCAGTTTCTCTACTAGGTGTAGTCCTTGTTGTGACACTGCACCCCATTTTCTTCACAGTGAAATTATTATGCTATGATTATGGCATAATTATGGTGTATTTTGTGTAAGACAGATCATGAGAGATGTCTTTGGAAAAGTTATGATTTGCTGAATATGATTATCATATTTGTATTCATGTATCATTTTTGTATCCGAAGTTATGAATATTGACTCCATATCTGGGTAATGCCCACTAAACAAGGTGCTTTCAGTCTAGATAGAGGGTGGGGAAGAGCCTATTCAGGGCAATGGGCCATTAGGAAAAACAATAGGCCTTATGAGAAGACTATCTCCCACCTGGAAAGCCTTCCTGAGAATGCTACAGACAGCTTCTGAGTAATGGCTGCTATGACTCCACAAGGACATGTGCTGAGACCACATGTCTCTAGACTCCATCTTGGGATGTTAGTATTTTTTCACAGTCCGTTCTGGGAACCAAGCTTTGGGAACAAAGGGTTCCCACCATATTTAAAAGCAATATAATGGAGGAAGTGACATCATCTGATATTTTTCACTCCCCCCACAAGAAGACTCCTGGAAACACACGAGGAACAAAAACTGAAGTAGGGGAAGTGCTGGACCCAGGCTAAAGGGATTTTTAGCCTGTGAATGAAACACCTGGGGGGATTCCAAGCTGTAAAGCAAGGGCAGCTTGCCTCTTAAGAATCTGTAGCCTACTTGTATTATCTCTTAGGGTGAGAATCTGCTATTCATATCCGATCTATTTAGTATATTAAGTTTAGTTTGCGTTTTTTGTTTATTACTAGGTAATATTCTTTGATTTTTTTGCTACCACTTATAATAACTTAACATTTATCTCTTGTAGTTAATACACTTGTTTTTGCTTTATCTAAACCAGTGAGTGGGAGTGAAGTGCATGGGAATCATAACTCAGGGGCAAAAGGCTGTTTCATTTTCATCTCCACATTGAGGGAAGGGACAAATTTTATGAGCGTATGCTGGATACATCTTGCGTTCCCTGTGCAGTCCATGAAATTTTGGATTTATACTCCAGAGGAAATGCATGCCTGAGGAGCTGGGAGTAGCCTTCCCATGCAGGGGCTGGTTAGACAGCCTGCTTGTAACTGTAGCTGGGTGTGCCCCTACCTGTATGCTGGTGAAAGTGCAGGCTGGAGGGCTTTGTAGCTTGTCACAGCAGTACAGTGTGAAAGGGAACTCAGGTTGGTGGGTCAGGGGCTCAGTGATACCCCAGATCCAGGCAGTACCCCAGAGGGAGAACCCATCACACTTGTATTGCAGGCAACCCTAGAAGAAGTGTTGTCAATCCTTGTATTACATATACTATTTGTTGAAGATGTTTCCATCCTTTTTCTGGTTTCCCAAGGAACTGGCCACAAACCTTTAATGTATTGTTACTAGCGCCATGTAAAATTGTATTTGGTCTTCACAGATCTCCATCCTGAGATTTATTTATTTATTTTTGGAATTACAGTGACTGCTGACACCAATATAAGTCTCAAATCTATTAGATTCATGCTTAGATTCATGCCTGTGTACCCAGGTGTTGTCTGTTCTATTGAGGGCATAGTCCCTAGGAATATAAATGCATTTTCATCTGATCATAACATTCCCTTTTAGATTGTTTCCATTACTCCTGATGAGCTGCATGTTATTGCAAATTTCCCCCTTTTGTAGCATCTCCTACATTCTGTCTCTTTTGTTGGACACTATTGCCAGCTGTGACTTGGTGTTTGGCTACAGCTTATCCAAGCTTCCCTCCTATTAAAAGGTTTTTTGGTCTCCCATTCTCTAGCTGCACACTGTTCTTACGTTGTAAATTTAGTCTGGCTGTTCCTTACACATTTGTGTCTTATTTCTTTCATGTGTCAATATAGTCTGTTGCAGTCTCCCCCGTGCTGCTAGCATGTAAATCGCATTGCTGTTTCTTTATGGTTTCTTGCATTCCCACTTTTGCTACAGCTTTCGCTAGTATCAGATCTGGATTTAACTGAAGTTGTGCTGATAAATTTGTGTCTCTTTTGCCAACAGCTATTCTGTTTCTTATCAGTTCTTCTTTTAACGTTTTATATTTGTAATTGTCAGACTATGAACTGTAGTAGTAAGTCTCAGCTGTTTCCCCTTGCTCCTTGTACACCCTGTTACATTTGGTCCTTTCACATATCATATTCTGTCTGCCTATACACCAAATATAGTGTAAATATACACCAAAAGCCTGTTTCACTTTGGAGTAGTCTTTCTTTTCCTCCTCAGTGAGGAGTAGGGCACTGTAAAGGGATCCATTTACTGCAGATGTTCCTCCTCATGGCCTGGCATTGCGTAACAACTCTCTCCCCATATGATGCCCCTCTTCCCGTAGCTTGGCCCTCCCTTCTAGGGTAACAGAGGCCAACCAAAGTATAGTTCAATGACCTTTTGGCTCCATTGTCCTCACATCCCCTTCCTCAGGGAGTTTCACAACATCTTCCTTGTCAGCACCAACTATTTATGCTAAACAATCTGTTCCATCTTGCATTTTTCTATGATGCTGGGAGTACCTTTCCCAGACATGAAGTAGTGTTCTATGTGACTCAAACGCTTGTCTCTCTCACCAACAGAAGTTGGTCCAGTAGAAGATGTTACCTCACCCTGCTCTTCTCTCTAATATCCTGGGACCAACATGGCTAAAACTACTTGGCATAGGGCACCATGGTGATGGAAAACCAATATGCTGCCCTGGAAAAGAGCAATGAGGAATCAAAGGTGGAGGTGGAGAAGCCATATACCCCCAGTGCTGGAAGGATCACAGCCACCACTCTACAGAGGAAACAAAGGATAGTGGAAGTTGGAGACTGTCTTCTGAGGGGGATGGAGGCACTCATCTGTCACTCTAACATGGCATCCTGGGAGGTATGCTGCCTGCCAGGAGCCCATATCTGAGATGTTACGGAGGGATTGTTGAGGATCATCCAGCCCTCTGAATGGGGATGCTACTCGTCCATATGGGCACTAATGATGCTGCAAAGTATGACCCTCAGCAGATCAGAAGTGACTACAGGGCTCTGGGAGTAAGGGTGAGGGAGCTGGGATTGCAGGTAGTCATCTCTTTGATCCTTCCAGTCAAGGATAGGTACCCAGGCAGAGATACATGCATTCTGGAGGTGAATGCCTGGCTGCGAAGATGGTATCACCAGAAGGGCTGCAGCTTGTTTGACTATGGTATGCTGTTCCAAGAAGAAGGACTGCTAAGCAGAGATAGGGTCCACCTATCAAGGAAGAGGAAGAGCATATTTAGATACAGACCCGCTAACCTAGTGAAGAGGGCTTTAAACTGGATTCGAAGGGGGCAGGTGACCAAAGCCCAAAGGTAAGTCAAAAACATGGAGACCTGGGAGAAGGATTGGAATCTGAGGGGTTATAGCAGGGATAAAGGAGAGACGACAGAACTAGAGTGGGGGGGGGAATCAAATCAGTATCTTAGATGTCTGTCTACTAATAAAAGAAGTTTGGGTAATAAGCAGGAAGAACTCAAAATGCTAGTAAATAAACTCAACTATGACATAACTGGCATCACAGAGACTTGGTGGGATAATACACATGACTGGAATATTGGTATAGAAGAGTACAGCTTGCTCAGGAAGGACAGGCAGGAGGAAAAAGGGAGGAGATGTTGCCTTATATATTAAAAATGTATACACTTGGACTGAGATTGAGATGGAAATAGGAGACAGACTTGTTGAAAGTCTCTGGGAAATTATAAAAGGAGCAAAAAACAAGAGTAATGTCATGGTAGGGGTCTACTACAGACCACCTAACTAGGAAGAAGAGGTGGGTAAGGATTCTTTTAAATAACTGACAAAATCATCCAAATCTCAGGACTTGGTGGTGATGGGGGACTTCAACTACTCAGACATCTGTTGGGAAAATAACACAGCAGGGCACAGATTATCCAACAAGTTCTTGGAATGTATTGAAGACTTTTTTTATTTCAGAAGGTGGAGAAAGCTATTAGGGGAGAGGCTGTTCTAGGTTTGATTTTGACAAATAGGGAGGAAGTAGTTGAGAATTTGAAAATGGAAGGCAGCTTGGGTGAAAGTGATCATGAAATGATATAGTTCATGATTCTAAGGAATGGTTGGAGGGAGAACAGCAAAATAAAGACAGTGGATTTCAAGAAGGCAGACTCAGGGAGTTGTAGGTAAGATCCCATTGGAAGTAAGTCAAAGTGGGAAAACAATTCAGGAGAGTTGGCAGTTTTTCAAAGAGACATTATTAAGGGCACAAGAGCAAACTATACCACTGCATAGAAAAGATAGGAAGTATGGCACAAAACCACCCTGGCTTAAACAGTAGATTGTCAATGATCTAAAAATAAAAAAAAGAGTCCTACAAAAAGTGGAAGCTAGATCAAATCACAAAGGATGAATGTAAACAAATAATAAAAGTATGTAGGAACAAAATTAGAAAGGCCAAGACACAAAGGGCTTGGCTACACTGGCACTTTACAGCGCTGCAACTTTCACGCTCAGGGGTGTGAAAAAACACCCCCCTGAGCGCTGCAAGATGCAGCGCTGTAAAGTGTCAGTGTAATCAGCGCTGCACGCTACGCCCATAAGGGATGTGGTTTACAAGCAGTGCTGGGAGAGCTCTCTCCCAGCGCTGCGGCTCTGACTACAGATTGGACATCTAACATAGTGAATGCCAGTGAAAATGAGGTAGGATCAGAGGCTAAAATAGGGAAAGAGAACAAGTTAAAAATTACTTAGATAAATTAGTTGTCTTCAAGTCACCAGAGCCTGATGAAATACAACCTAGAATACTCAAGGAGCTGACTGAGAAAATATCTGAGCCATTAGTGATTATCTTTGAAAAGTCATGGAAGATGGGTGAGATTCCAGAAGACTGGAAAAGGGAAAATATAGTGCCCATCTACAAAAAAAGTAGTAAGGACAACTCAGGGAATTACAGACCAGTCATTTTAACTTCTGTACCTGGAAAAATAATGGAGAAAAAAAATTGAGCAACCAATTTGCAAATGTCTAGAAAATAGTAAGATGATAAGTAACAATCAGCATGGATTTGTCAAGAACAAATCATGTCAAACAAACCTGAGCTCTCTTTGACAGGGTAACATGCTTTGTGGATATGGGGGAAGTGGTAGATATGGTATATCGTGACTTTAGTATGGCTTTTAATACTGTCTCGTATGACCATCTCATAAACAAACTGGGGAAATGCAATGTAGAAGGAGCTACTATAAGGTTGGTGCAAAATTGATTGATAACTGTTCTCTGGGAATGGTTTTCTAGTGCTTCACAGTCATGCTGGAAGGGTACAATGAGTAGGTTCCTGCAGGGATTGGTTCTGGGTCCAGTTCTGGTCAATATCTTCATCAATTATATCGATAATGGTATAGAGAGCATACTTATAAAGTTTGTGGAAGATACCAAGATGGGAGGTGGTTGCAAATGCTTTGGAGGATAGGATTAAAATTCAAAATGATCTGGATCAACTGCAGAAATGGTCTGAAGTAAATGGGATGAAATTCAATAAGGACAAATGCAAAGTACTACATTTAGGAAGGCTCAAGTAGTTGCACACATACAAAATGGGAAATGACTGCCTAGGAAGGAGTACTGTGGAAAGGGATCCGGGGGTCATAGTAGACCACAAGATAATTATGAGTCAACAGTGTAACACGCTGCAAATAAGCGAATATTGTTCTAGGATGTATTAGCAGGAATGTTGTAAGCAAGACATGAGATGTAATTCTTCCACTCTACTTCACGCTGATTCGGACTCAACTGGAATATTATTTCCAGTTCTGGGCACCATACTTCAGTAAAGATGTGGACAAATTGGAGAAAGTCCAGAGAAGAGTGACAAAAATGATTAAAGGTCTAGAAAACATGACCTGTGAGGGAAGACTGAAAAAAATGGGTTTGTTTAGCCTGGAAAAGAGAAGACTGAGAGGGCACATAACTGTTTTCAAGTACATAAAAGGTTGTTATAAGGAGGGAGAAGAATTGTTCTGCTTAACCTCAGAGGTTAAGAAACAAAGGTCTTAAATTGCAGCAAGGGAGGTTAGGTTGGACATTTGGAAAAAACTTCCTGTGAGGATGGTTAAGCATTGGAATAAATTGCCTAGGGAGATTGTGGAATCTCCATCCTTTTTAAGAGCAGGTTAGACAAACAGTTGTCAGGAATGGTCTAGATAATACTTAATCCTGCCATGAGTGCAGAGGACTGGGTTAGATGACCTCTCAACATCCCTTCCAGTCTTATGATTCATCTAGAACAGTATTTGTGTTTTCTCTGTTAAACTGGAAGTCATCCAGAAACATTCAAATCTATGGATCCAGCATGGCCAACTGCCTGGGTTGCAAAAATTAAACTTCTCTAGCAGAGTCATTTGTGCTATGGGCTCCATTGCTCTGCTGAGACAGTGCTGTGTTTCCTTCTCGTAGGAGCTTTCACAGGTCTCCTTCCTGATTTCCCATTTTCCCCACTCGCTCACCAATGGGGGGTGAGTGGGGTCTCTTTTCTTTCCTTCTTATGAGAGATGGATTCACTCACTTCTGGCACCATGTAGTGTGACGACATAAACACAAAGAACCATGTTTTAAGCAGCAGCTAGACAACTCCTAACCAGGAAGTTCCTAGGTTTATTAAGCTCCCTCCTGCTACACATCCTGGTCCTTTCTTATAATGGAGGAGGACCAGGACCTCTATAACCACTCCACTCTTTTATAAGCCACAAGAGCAAAAACAAAGTAGCTTGTTCATGACACATGAAACCCATGGTGAAATATTGGTCTCTATTTATATAAATAATTGGGTACATCTGTGTACCCTTCATCCTTCCCTTACGGCTATGTCTTAGGCATCCATCCCTGTGGCTTTTGTCTTCCAGGCAATGTGTTTCTAGTTCTTTTCTAGTCCTCCTTTCATCTCCACCTTGACAGTCTGAAATTTCAAATGGCGTTTGAATGCCTACATTATAAGATTTTTATTATGTGCTGTATATTCTTTAGCATGACATGAAACTGAGAAGTAATAAGGATGTAAATACCCATTTTATGAGTCTATTTAAACCTAATACAGGTTTTGACACATACTCACAATACTAAATTTAAACATTTTCAATGAGTCGAATTCATTTTCAAAATAAGCAAATTATAATAGGCTTTTTATATTTAAAATATTTTTATCTAATAAAATATGAGTTACTATCACTTACCAAATTCAGACATAAATTTACTCTCAACTTTTCTACTTCAGTAAGGTCAGAAGAGGAACAATATTTCTTTTATACCCTATTAGCGCTGAATTACTTTAAGTGTAGCATGAATGGGCTGTGTTCCACATTTCTGCAGTGGAACATTCAGACCATCAGTTCCTGTGCTAAACTCATCCTATTTCTAGGATTTGACTTTATTGGTAATGCAAAAACAATATCACAACCACAGATTGGGATATCCTGTTACTGTTTGTCTGTAGGGCTTCTGTTCCTTCTGCCCACAGAGAGGGTTCATCCCCCTTATAACCTAGATATTGATGATTGGATTTGCTTGCTAGCATAACTACCTACATGTAAATGTAGGTTTTAGCACCTGAGCTTAGGGAGACTCAAGAGAAATGACTTACATGCCTTTATATCGGGGGTATCCACAAAAACAACATGGAGTCCGGTGGCACCTTAAAGACTAAACAGATTTATTTGGACATAAGCTTTTGTGGGTAAAAAACCACTTCTTCAGATGCATGGAGTGAAAATTACAGATGCAGGCATTATATAATAACACACAAGAGAAGGGAGTTACCTCACAAGTGGAGAACCAGTGTTGACAGGGCCAATTTGATGAGGGTGGATGTAGTCCATTCCTAATAATAGATAAGGAGGTGTCAATTCCAGGAGAGGCAAAGCTGCTTTTGTAATGAGCCAGCCACTCCTAGTCCCTATTCAAGCCCAAGTTAACAGTGATAAATTTGCAAATGAATTTTAGTTGTGCTGTTTCTCTTTGAAGTCTGTTTCTGAAGTTTTTTGTTCAAGTATAGCTACTTTTAAATCTGTTATAAAGAATGTCCAGGAAGATTGAAGTGTTCTGCTGCTGGCTTTTGTATGTTACCATTGTGATGTAATTTTCCCATTTTTTTTACTAGAGACTGCCGGGTTGGCCAATGTAACCCCCCCCCCCCTCCTGGCAGAGGCATTGCTAGCACATGATGAAATATAACAATTTAGTAGCAGGCAGACAGTGAATGAGCCTGATGGTGTGGCTGATGTGTTGGTCCCTGATGGTGTCCCTAGAGTAGATATGGGAAGATGTTAAACTTTGCAAGAATTGCTACAGGGAGTCTGGTTCCTGGGTTCGGTGTTTCTGTGGTGTGTATTGATTTGTCTTGTGGTATATTATCTCAGTTGGGGGCTGTCTGTAATGCAAGACTTTTGTATGGCCTGGCTTCCATAGTCTTGTCAGAGTGAATTGATATCATTTTTTTCAGATATTGTTTGTTGAGGTTGCTATAATGCACTGTTGTAGATGGTTTTTAGTGGATCTTTGTTACGTTTATGGCCTCTCAGTTGGTGTTTTCTCTTATTTCTTGTTGTGGGCCTGCCTGGAGTATGTGTTTCGTTTTTTTGGTATCTGTGTTCTACTCTGTCTATCTGTTTTCTTTCATCCCCATTTGTGTGTTTGTTATTGTTAGTGTTAAGTTAGCTTGAGTATAGATCTTTGTAGTATTGATCTTCTGTCTGATGGATTGGAGCATAGATTTGGTTTGTTATTTAGTGTTGGCTTAGACATGTATCATGGGATCTGTCCTCGATGGAAGCTGAGCATGTAGGTAAGTAGAGGATGGTCTAGTAGGTTTCTAGGTTTAGTTGGTGGTTTATGTGCTATCACGATATTTGCACTTGTTGTGTCAGGAAGCGATTCTCCGTTGACTGTCCAGCTGAGTTTGATGGATGGGTGGAAATTGTTGAAATCCAGGGGATTCTTCATTGAACTCCTTTCCTGGGTCTCATATGAAGATTCATCTAGTTGTTAGTTGTTCAATTATGAGGGGCATTAGGGGATGAGAGCTGAGGAAACGTTGTTCTAAGTCAGCCATTAAAATGTTGTCATACTGTGGGGCCATGCAGGTACCCATAGAAGTGCCACTGACTTGAAGGTATAAATTGTCCCCAAATCTGAAATGGTTGTGGGTGAGGACAAAGTCTCAAAGCTCAGCACCAGGTGTGCCGTGGCCTCATAAGGTATACTGTTCTTGACAGCTTGTAGTCCATCCTCCTGTGGAATATTGGTGTAAAGAGCTTCTACATCCATGGTGGCCAAGATAGTGTTTTCAGGAAAATCACCAATGCATTGTCATTTCCTCAGGAAGTCGGTGGTGTCTCAAAGATAGCTAAGAGTGCTGTAGTGTAGGGTCTGAGGAGAAAGTCCAAATAGCCAGATAATCCTGTTGTAAAAGTGCCGATGCCTGAGATGATGGGGTGTCCAGTGTTTCTGGGTTTATGGATCCTGGATAGCAGATAGAGTACCCCTGGTTGGGGCTCTGGGGATGTGGTCCACGTATATTTGTTCCCATGCTGTTTCAGGGAGTTTCTTGAGCAGATGGTGTAGTTTCTTTTGGTACTCCTCAGTGGGATCAGAGGATAGTGGTCTGTAGAATGTGGTGTGGAGAATTGCCTGGCAGCCTCCTGTTCATAATCCGACCTGTTCATTATGACTACAGCACCTCCTTTGTCAGCCCCTTTGATTATAATGTTAGAGTTGTTTCTGAGGCTGTGAATGGCATTGCATTCTATACTGCTGAGGTTAAGGGGCAAGTGATGCTGTTTGTTCACAATTTCAGCCTGTGCACATCTGCGGAAGCACTTTATGTAGCAGTCCAGTCTGTCATTTCGACTGTCAGGAGGAGTCCACACAGTGACATCATCAGAGGAACCAACCACATCAGTCACACCATCAGGGGCTCATTCACCTGCATGACTACTAATGTTATATATGTCACCATGTGCCAACAATGCCCCTCTGCCATGTACATAGGCCAAACCGGACAGTCTCTGCATAAAAGAATAAATGGACACAAATTGGACTTCAGCAATGGTAACATACAAAAGCCAGTAGCAGAACACTTCAATCTTCCTGAACATTCTATAACAGATTTAAAAGTAGCTATACTTGAACAAAAAAACTTCAGAAACAGACTTCAAAGAGAAATGGCAGAACTATAATCCATTTGCAAATTTAACACCATTAACTGGGAGTGGCTGGCTCATTACAAAAGCAGCTTTGCATCTCATGGAACTGACACCTCCTCATCTATTATTGGGAGTGGACTGCATCCGCCCTAATCATATTGGCCCTGTCAGCACTGGTTATCCACTTGTGAAGTAACTCTCTTCTCTTCATGTGTCATTATATAAGGTCTGCATCTGTAATTTTCACTCCATGCATCTGAAGAAGTGGGTTTTTTTTACCCACGAAAGCTTATGACCAAATAAATCTGTTAGTCTTTAAGGTGCCACCAGACTCCTTGATGCCTTTATAGGGTCTTAGATTCTGCTGTTGTGTCACATGTATACTATACCACAGTTCTATTACATGTGTATAAAAAAGGTCAATGTTAAGATTAACAAGTTAAGTACTCAGAAATGAGAGAGAGCCAAAGTTAAAGATGAATACGACATGTTTCTGTTTTGGCATTACTATACAGTCTTTAGTTGCATGATCACATACTATTTATAAAAACACAATATCACATCAAACCATTTTTTTCTATAACCTTTCCTACTGATGTAGCTCATTATACATTTCACTTGAAATAATTTAATCCTCACAATGTTCAAATATCTATTTATTGACTCGGAGCTTGTAAATAAAAAAGTGTTCTCTTTAAGGAAAGTATTTTAATTTATGTTCAGACAGGATATTACTCTTTTCATTGGGGACAAATTCAGGTTCGAGCAGTTGTTTATTATTTTATCTTCCAAGCTGCATTCTAGAAAAATACAGTTATGTGATGTGATTTTGACAAGCACTCATCATTGGCCTTCAATTGATTTTGAGTATGAGTTGAATTAGGCCAATGCTGAGCTCTTTTGAAAATCTCACCCTTATTGCTGTGCTTACAAGATCTCTCTTTAATTTCTTGATTTACTATGTCTTATTTAGAGCTGTAGTTAGTTTAGGCTAGATTCACAAGGGGGACTTAGTTGCCTAACATGACAAGTAAGTGCCTTAGCCAAATATTTAGAAACCACTGGTGTTCACAAAATCACCACTCAGCTGCTGTATAACTCTGCAGGCATCCAAAGTCTCTAGGCACCTAAGTTTCCATGGTAAAAAATTCCACCAGGTGCCTAAATTTTGTGCACATGCACACAGCTACCTAAGTGCTGATCTATTCTGCACCCAACTTATATCTAAACTACAGAGGTAACCTCAAACTGGGCATTCCTCACTTATTTCTCCTATAGAGCCTGATCCAGTAGGTGTGCTCAGATCATGCCTGACTCACACAAAAGATAGTTGAGAAGTAGAATATTGGGGTAGGACCAATCCCAGACAGATTTTTGCCCCAGATCCCTAACTAGCTCCTGAAGGCTTGAACTCACAACTCTGAGTTTAGCAGGCCAATGCTCAAACCACTGTGCTATCCCTCACCCCTAAGAGCCTGCTAAGGCCTCCCTTACACCCAATAGCCCAGTGGTTAAGGCACTTACTTGGGAGGTAGGACATTTGGGTTCAAGTCCATGCTATGAATTGGACAGTCTCCCATATCCAAGGTGAGAGCTCTAACCACTGGGCTGTTGGGGCACAATGCTGGCACCACTACCACTACTTCCTCCTCCTGAGGATATGGGAGGGTCTGTCCGATTTCTAGCAAGTATTTCTGTCAATTGTACAAACAATCCAAATGCCCAGTCCCGCACTGTAAATGCTTAACTTGCTACCCTGTCCCTCTGTAAGCAAAACACCCTTTCACATATGAGGAGTACAGCTGCTGCCTCTTCATTTGCAACTGAATGTATATCCTCTAATTTATGCAGGATGCTCTTATACCATTGCAACTGAAATATTGGCAAAGGGTGTTGAGGGTTTTGGACCTTGAATACAACATATAGGCCCCAGTCCAGCAACATATTGAGGCAAGTACTTAGCTCTAATGACAGCAGTCCTATTGACTTCAATGGAACTACACACATGCAAAAAGTTATGTACATGTGTAAATGTTTGTGGGGTTGGTGTCTAAGTGATATACAGCATGGAATCTTGGGAAAAGGGGTGTGGATACCTGAGTCTTGATCCTGAGCCCTCTAATCCTGATCTAGCTAAGGACTTAAGCATATGCTTTATTTTAAGTGCATGAATGGTCCCACTGAAGTTCCCAGTGAATCTATTTGCATGATTAAGGTTAATATGTGTTTGTTTTAAGTGCTTTTCTAGGTCATGGTCAGAGGGCTTAGAACCTGATCTATCACTGCAAACTAGCAAAAAATAATGTACTTAAATTCTTGTATCATCTTTCTTGTTTCTCAATGAGCTACTCTCAAACAGATCATGAGTGTACTCAATCATCATTTCAGTTAAACTATGACAAAACTGAACTTTCAACAGTAAGTCATTCTTAATTAAAGAAATGTGAAAAGATGTCTTACTACGTTTTCAAAACAGAAAAATGTACACTTTTGTTATAGCTCCCCATAATACAGTATGCAGAATGCATAACACAGTGGCTAGTGTTTAAATAAAATAACATAAAAGCAACCAATAACATAATAAAATTATTGTTTAACACCATAGCATATAATGTAGCTTTGAAATATACAGTATTTCGTATACATATTAGAAAAATGCATATTGGAAATACAGTAATAGACTAATTATGTTGGTCTATTTTTTTTTAAATTTATTAGCAACTAATTTGGCTGAATATGAGCTCAGTAGATTTTGCTGAAACTTTCCAAAAGAATCATAGAATATCAGGGTTGGAAGGGAACTCAGGAGGTCATCTAGTCCAAGCCCCTACTCAGATCTAGGGCTGCCCAGAGGATTCAAGGGCCTGAGACAAAGCAATTTCGGGGGCCCCTTCCAAAAAAAAAATTGCAATACTTTAGGATACTATATTCTCGTGGGGCCCTGTAGACGTGGGGACTCACCCCTGCGGTGCCTCCTGCTGGAGACTTCTGGGAATTAGCTCAATTCAGCTCTGGAGCACCCTCTGCAGGCTGGTGATCCACCTGTCCTGTGGCCCCCATGTCCCTCCCTGGACCCAATGCCCTTTTACATGGGGTGCTGCCCCCTGGCAGTAACCCGTCAGTCTTAGGGACTCCCCTCCCCAGGGAACCCCAACCAACTATTCCCACCTCACCTCAGTATATGGCTACTGCCAGTCATTGTCTAGCCCCCACGCCCTGGGGCAGACTGCAGTATCAGCCTACTCATCACTGGCAAGGAGGGTTTGGACCTGTTGCCTTGACCTACCCCTGGGCTGCCCTCTGCAACCCCCAGTACCTGTTGGTCTTCTGCTAGGCCACAGCCTGGGGCTTTCCAGGCTGGAGCTCCCCCAGCTCCTCTGCCTTTCCCCGGCCCTACTTCACTCAGGTACCCTGTGTCCAGCTCCCTGCAGCCAGGTCTATCTCCCTTTATAGCTAGAGAGAGACTGGCTGGGCATCTGGATGACAGCCTCTTATAGGGACCAGCTGGGCCTGACTGGGGCATGGCCACAGCCTGAGCTCTATTATCTCCAGCAGCCAGGCGTTCTTGCCCCAGCCACAACGTCCTCCTCCTGAGGGCTGTTGTAAGCCCTTGTCGCAGGGAGGACCAGGGGAACCACGCGCTGGCCACACGGGCCCCTCTGCTGGGCCCAGGGCCCTGGGGCAAATTGCCCCATTGCCCCCCACTCCTCCTTGGCAGCCTGCTTCAGAGCTAAAGACCGATCCCCAGCAAAATCTATCGGCAGCCAGGCTTTGTCAAGCCTGACTAAAACTGATCTCATGAAGAAGATTCCAACCAGCCTCCCTAGAGTAACCCATCCAGTGCTTCACCCACCCTTACCTAGTGAAACAAGTTTTCCTAAAATCTAACCTAAAACCCTCCCCCACTAGCAACTGAAAAGCATTACTCCTTCACATTGGGGGTTCCATTGGTACCACTGGGGAGAACCAGGATCGAGAGCCATCTCTGTGTGAAAACCCCCTTTCAAGGTAAAGTTGAAAGCAATCCCATGCATCCCTTCTCCTTCGCAGACTAAACAATCCCTCAGCCTCCTCCTCATAAACGTCATGTGCTCCACCCCCGAATCATTTCTTGCCTTCCTCTGGAACTCTCTCCAATTTTCCACATCCTTCTTGTATGTGGGGCCCAAAACTGGACACAGTACTCCAGACTGATGCCTCACCAATGTTTGAATGGCAGGGAATGCATCAGTCCTAATTCGTCTAGGTCCTTACTGTATCCTATCCACCCTCCAGCGTATCTACCACCCTTCCAGTTCTAGGCATTGTCCACATAAACAGGATAGGTCTAAAGGTTTAATGTCTCTTTTACCTTAAAGGGTAAACCACAGGGACACCAAACAACACTACCCAGGACAATCAGAGACCAAGGTACCTTCAAATCTCGGTGGAGGGAAAGCCTTTGTTTGTAGTTTGGAGTATTTGCTCAATCTTGTGCTCTCTAGCTCTGCGAGGTGACCGCAACGTCTCTACCGGCTCTATTTTCCGTTCCATTTAAGAAGAAGGTTAGAAAGACAAGGTAAAGTCTTGATGGTTTCTTATGTGCAAAGTGTAGTTTGCTGAATATTTTAAATTGTAATTTTTTCTGATAAGTCTGTTATCCATTGTAATTTAGTAGAAAAGACCCCGAATTTCATCTTGATTACAGAGATCAATTATGTTTTCTTCTTTATTAAATTTTTCACCTCTTTTTAAAATCATAATGATCTTGAGTTATCTCTGTATAAGACTCCAGGAAGGGAGTTCGCACTCGAAGCCAGGGAATTGGTGTCGGAGGAAAGGAAAGGAGGGGAAGGAATTGTTTTATTCCCTTTGTTGGTGAGAAATCAGGGATCTGGGGTCTGGGGGATCTCCAGGATGTTTGGGAGACCAGAGTTCTTATCAGGGCTGTATACCTAAGTCCTGCTTGGTGCGAGCACTACAGGATGTGTTGGTAATTAAGCTACGAGATTGTGACGTACCATATTTGGACGTAATGGTTCAATCTAGATTTTTATACCATGGACAAGCATCACTGCAAACTTGCTGAGGTGCAATTCCACGCCATTGCTGCAGGATCATAATGAAAGATATTGACAAACCAGCCCCAGATTGACCTTTGGGCACTCCGCTATGATACGCTGCCAACTAGACATGCGAGCCATTATCACTACCAATTGTGCCCGACGATCTAGCCGCTTTCTACTCCACCTTATTGCCATTCATCACCCATACTTCTTTCAACTTGCGGGAAAGAATACTGTGGGACCATATCAAAAGCTTTGCTAAGTCAAGGAATAACAGTTTCTTACTGCTATTCCCCTCAATCCAACAGAGCCAGTTTTTTCATCATAGAAGGCAATAGTTAGTCTAATGGATTGCCCTTCCCTTTTTAAAGATTGGCACTACATTAGCCTTTTTTCCAGTCTTTGGACTCCTGTTACCGATCGCATTGCAGTTTTAAGAGAATGGGCCAATGCTCCAATCAATCTGCCAACTCCTTTCATCTCAAATGCAATTTCAATCCGCGCCCTATGGACTTGGTGGCTCATCCAGCTTTTCTAGATTAGTCCTTGTCATAAAAAGATAGCTAAGGGTTAATGTCTCTTTTCACCTGGAAGGGTGTTAACAACAGGGATCCAAAACACATGACCAGAGACCAATCAAGTTTTTTTTTTTAAACAAGAGACTTCAAATCTGGGCCGGAGGGAAGTTTTGGGTGGGTCCTTGTGCTGTGTTCTTCTCTCCGGTGGTTGAGAGGACCAGATATTTTTACAGGCTTCTCTAAGTTCTGACTCAAATAGTAAGTAGGAACAGCGATTTAGTATTTTTGTTTGTTTTACTCTATTTGCAAGTGTGGATCTGGCGGTAACTTTTATATGGTATGGGTAGTTGCTGGGAATATTTTGATTTGTATTGGTACTGGTTTCTTTCTGTGTCTGTAAGCATAGGACCCTGTAATATTTACATCTTGAAGTTACAGAGATAATTCTTTACTTTTTCCCTTCTTTTATTAAAAGCTTTTTTTTTAGAGAACCTGACTGATTTCTTTCTTGTTTCCCTTGTTTTATCCCAGGGGATTGGGATAACTCACCAGGACTGGTGGGTGAGACGGGAGGGGGGAGAGATAGAATCTTTCTCTGTTTCCTTGTATCTGTTTGCCCCTTTGTGAAAGAGAAGGGACATGCTTCTTGGTATTGTGATGTAAAAAGGTTGAAATAGTATCTCTCAGGGTAGCCCAGAGAGGAAATTCTGGGAGGGAGAAAGGTGGGGGTTTATTTCTCCTTGTTTTAAGGACCCAAGGGATCTGGGTTCCTGGGGTCCCCAAGGAAGGTTGGGGAGGTCAGAGTGCCCCAACACACTATATTTTTGGGTGGTGGCAGTGCTATCAGATCTAAGCTGGTACCTAAGCTTAGAGGTTTCATGCAGGTACCCAAATTTTGGACGCTAAGGTTCAGATTTGGGAAATATACCTTATGACAGTCCTGAACCACTTCTTTCTCTACAGAGGGCTAGTTACCTCCTCCCCATACTGTGCTGCCCAGTGCAGTAGTCTGGGAGCTGACCTTGCCTGTGAAGACAGAGGCAAAGAAATGATTGAGTACATTAGCTTTTTCCACATCCTCTGTCACTAGTTGCCTCCCTCATTCAGTAAGGGGCCCACACTTCCTTAACTTTCTTCTTGTTGCTAACATACCTGAAGAAACCCTTTTTGTTACTCTTAACATCTTTTGCTTGCTGCAACTCCAAGTGTGATTTGGCCTTCCTGATTTCACTCCTGCATGCCTGAGCAATATTTTTATACTCCTCCCTGATCATTTGTCCAACCTTCCACTTCTGTTTTCGGTCTGAGACAAAGAATAAGCAATTTCAACCTCAATATTTGTTGTGAAAAAATTAGGAGTGGAAAAATGTTTTAATCTGAATGGCTTTGGCAACCTTTATTCTCAAGACCCTGTAGTTAGAACAATTTATCATATATTCAGGATAAATCTGGCAAACTATTTTTGTCTGCAATTGGTTTAACAGACCGTTCAGTTCTTCAGTGGGCAGAATTAAACTGTTTTGAATGATTTTTAGTGGGCATACTAAATGAAATAAATATAATAAGTAAATATGAAATTTTTAATGAAAAATCCAATTTTTCACTAGAATTATTTTGCTAAGGTTTTTGGATAGCATGTGGTTAAATCCTTGCTGATGAGATGTGTAAATATTAGTTATTGGATGATATGGGTTTAACTTTATACAAAATACTTAATCTCCCTAACCTGTTTGTGTTTCTGTCCACTAGGAAAACATGGGCAAAATTAAATTTCTCAGAAGTAGTTCAACATCTAACAGAATTCAGACTAATAATTAATAATAAAGGATGCTGCTGATAAAGTAGAGAAAATGGAAGATGTTTATTTTGACTTTGAAAACATATTGCTTTTTAACTCTAGCATGTAACAGCAACAGCAAAATAACTTTTTCTTTTATACACTGTTAAGACATTTTTGTGTGTGTTAAATGTATATGATGTACGTGGTGTTAGCTGGCTAATTCTCATCTCTAAAATAAGATGAGTTGGCATTACAAAGGTTTGTGAAAGAAAGCTATTATTTTCTGTTCTAAGTCTAGTGAAAAGTAATACGGATACCACTATGCGTTAACATATACAATTTTTTTAATGTGACCACTTTTGCACTGATACTGCCATAAACTCCTTCTGAACAAGTGTGCAACTGATGAGTTGAAGGAAATTACTCATTGCCTTTCTGCTTATGCAAAGGGACTATGCTGATCACTCAAACAGGAAATGAACAACCTCTTCAAAAATAATATTTCTAGAACTAATTTTTAGTCACCAAAATACTGAGTCACTGGTGCTGAGCTTTCATTCCTACAAGTTCTCATTTCAGCAGTGCACACTACCAGATATCAGGGTAAAATACCTCATCCCAAGGGTGAAAGGCTGCTAGTATGATTTTGAGATGCTTCCTGCTGTACCATGCTCCTGAAAAGGAAGGAAGTGTGGTGAACTCATTTTCTGAAGTTTTTCTACACCAAGGTGTGAAAATGACAAATTAGAAAGTTCTACGTTAATCTAGGAAAGGAAGTTGCTGACAATATTTGGCCTCAGTGGTGAACCTTGAAAACTTGACCAATTTTACTTAATAAAGAAGGTGGCCTCAGTATTTGCAACATTACATTTAACTTCCTGCTTTTGTTTGGATTTTTTTTTAAAGTATTTCAAATGACCTATCTTTATGTTTAAACAGAAACCCCAAAAACTAATGGTTGAGTCACACTCAGAGGTGAAAGTAAGCCGGTCCGGTTCAGCGTACCGGCAAAAGTCGGACCTGATCAGCTTCCCCAGGCCGGCGATTTAAAGGGCCAGGGGCTCCCGGCAGAGCTGGAGCCCCAGGCTCTTTAAATTGCCACCAGACCCCTGCTGCAGGATCCCTGGGGTAGCGGCAGCAGGGCTCTGGTGGTGATTTAAAGGACTAGCGGCTCCCGGCTACCGCTACCACAGTTGAGCCCCGAGCCCTTTAAATCTTTGCCAGAGCCCCAAGCCCCGGGATAGTGGCAGCAGCTAGGAGCCCCGGGGCTCTGTCAGCAATTTAAAGGGCCAGGGCTCTTTCATCCAGTCAGCCCATAGTTAAGGTTGAGCTCAGTTTTGATACCCTTTAAATTTCTATACAGTGTAATGTTAATAGGACTTTAATCAAATAATTAAAATATGGATTTAAGAACAACTCAGTGTGCTTACCTTTCCCTCTACATAAGTTGTTTTCCTGCACTGATGGGTTGAGAGAGGAACCAGTCTAGAGTGCTCTTAGAATTTATTAAGAAAGACAAATATATATCAAATATGTTTAAACAAAAATATATATTATTTCCAATTCTCCTAAATTAATCAAATAGAACACAATGCAAAGATCAATTCAAAATTACAGTTGAATTTCAATCAATAAATCAATGACTCAATTTAGCTGACTCACCAATTATTATAACAAGTAATTGAATTTATAAGGTTTATGATGTTTGCACATATTACTTCAATACTTCACAGGAAAGTTAAGGAAGTATGCCCTTTTTTAATCTAATCAAGTGGGCTAAGAGTCTGCTAAAGAGAGAAGGTGGCTCTTTTGTTTTAAGGAAGTATAACATTTTTGGAATGATTTTTTTAATAGTAGACATTCTTTATACAGATGTCCTGCTTTTGAAGCGGACATGTGAGAGGCCTGTGTGAGGACTTAGTAACAGATTTCCAGTTAGGCCAGAGGTAAGTGTCTTAATTGTTTAAATATAATTCTTAGCTAGTCAGTGAATGATTATACTTCACTCATTTTTCACACATCTTCATGACAGTTAGTAAGCACCATGACAATGGAAAAAGGGACTCAAAGGTGGAGACAGAGTCTAAGGTAAGTGAGGGACCTTACCCTAATAATCTTTTGCCTACAAGTCAGAAAACTACTTCAAGCATTTCTTAAAAATGCTAACAAACATTTAGCTAACCAGGCCTTAATTCAAATATGACCCATCTTCCTTACAACAGTTATTTGTTTGGATTCTCTTCTTAAATGTTTAATAGGGAGTGTTTCTGAAATCAATCTCTAGGTGAAATTCTTTAGGCAAAAGACATTTGGTTGGTTAATTATTTTAAAAAAACGTATTTGCATCTATGACCAAATTGGTGGAGAAGCGTATCTTGAGTAGATGTGGTACAACAGGTAGTTTAAAAATATTTAGGATGAAGGATAATTTTCCCCATTATGGATAGCTGACATCTTATCCTTCAGAAGAGGCTGGCACATTAAATTTTTGGCTTCAGAGTAACTTACAAGAATTATCCCTTTTCAAAATGCACATAATGGCCAGTTGTTTCCAATGGATCTGAAGCCATAGAATTTCCTCAATTAAGATCGCAAACAGTGCCTTCCAGCTTGTGCATGAGGAAGTCTGAGGTTGTCTTTAGCAAATATGAAACTCCCAAGGATTTCTGCCTCCCTTCCCCGACTTTTACCAAACTGCCCTTGTTCACTGACAGCTGCCAATGTTGGAAAGGGGTGCCGTGATGAAGGTAATACGAAAAAAGTAATGTTGAGTGGTAATCTGGTGTTTTTTAGTAAAAGGTGTAATAAGCAGTTGACATATGTAAGGGGTAAGAGTTAAGGTTGTGACATGTGGTGTCATGTCAAGGTGAGAAGGGTGGGGTACATTCAGTGGGAAGCAGAATAGACATACTATTGAGATATTGCCAACTCTGAGCATTCAAAAACTGTCAGGTCCCAAGAAAAGGCATGAGACTGACTTAAAATTATGAGATTTTATTTGTAAGTAATACATTTTGAGTTATTTTAATTTGTCTTCTGGCTTTCAGCTTTTAGGTTACACTCAGGTCAAATTTTCTGAATCAATGAGGGATAGAAAATACTTTTTTTAAAAAAAAGGAAAGCTGAGATTTTTATATAATCACTTGACTCCAGGATCTGGAACTTTGAGAGGGAAAAAACACTCCACCCCTCCTCCACCCCAAATAAATTTCAAGATCTGACAACATTGGTACTAGTCGATGTCTTTGGTTTTCATTATTCTGATTTGTTACTTTTATGATGTATTGAGTATGTAGCAACTTCAGTTGTTTCACAACACATCGTGAATTAATCGATTAATGCAGTTTTCTGACAACTGGTTCTGAAGACAGCTGCACAAAAATGTTGTGACATGAATAGGATGAACCCACATCACAGGTCAGTTGATAAGAATTTGACAAAACTAAAATATGGAATCTGCAGTATCTAAAATGATTGATACTGCAATTAGCCAGCTGCATGTAGGCAGTTTGGCAAGTCTCCAAATAATACTGAGCTCCACAATGTTAGATGTTTTAATTTTGTAACAGGAACTGGGTTGTCTAAGGAAGGAATCTGATATGTAATAGCTTTTGCAACCTTAGTGCAAATTCAAGTGGATTTTCCAAGGTAGACATAGTTTTAGAAAAGTTTAGTCTTCAGAAAATTATAGAGATGCTACTTAAATAAAGTTTGCACCTAGTGCTTATATACCCAATGTAGTGATAACAGTAGGGGGCCTTTGGATGATCATGGAGTCCTGTGGAGGAGCAAGGGAAAGAATATTGGATTGTGATGCACTATCTAATCTCTCTTTTAAAGCAAATGTGTTGATTCAAAGGTATTAGCAGCATTGGATGGTTTTCAGTTTACACATGGAATTAATGCTGATATTGGACATGGACACACAGGGGCTAGAAGACTACTTGTAATAATGTGGTTAGAAATGGCATAATTTAAGCTATAGATTGTGTGTTATACTCTAAAAAGAGATTTGCTAGCCTCTGGGACTGACACACTTTCAATGGAATATAGGTTTTTTTGTCTGTTCCTAGAATGAGTTCAGATTACAATTACCCCCTAATCCTGCAGTGAGATCCAAATGGTCAGACTTTGCATTCCCATGAAGCCCCAGCAGAGTGAATGGTAGGCTGTGCAGATATAGGAGTCTATTTGCATGGAGCTCAATGCAGGATCAGAAGCCATAGATCTGAAAGTTATTTGGGGCACTGTGGTGGTACCCAGGGATGTGAGGCACCTTGCTACCATCTGCCTTCAGTGTGAGGAAGCCTTGTCTGTGCCTGCCTGTGGGTCAGCTCCCACATTCCAGGGGCAACACAAGCACCCCCCTCTTAGCTGTCTCTCTATGGGTTAGCAATAAACATACTCCAACCCCTGAGCTCTCCAAGTATCTCCCTTGAGTGTCCACTGGACACTTGCAGTATGCACAGATTCACTACTTCCAAAGAAACAATACACCTGAGCTTACCACTTCTACCTCAGATCACTGCTCTGTTTCATTTACAGCATTTAGCTATATTTATAATGCAATAAAGTATAAGTTGTTTAAGAAGACATAGAGATTCAATTAACAGCAAGTAAAACTATTGGAAACAAATGGTTACACAGAAAAAGTCATAACATCAACTGTAGAGCCTAGATGTAATTACCAAGATACTCTCATGTCCTGTAGAGTAATGCTTACCCCAAATCCTTGCAGCTCTTTGTAACCAGGCTTGACTGATCCTCTGTCTATGAGACAGACACGCTGTCAGCTTGACTTCTAGGTGAAGTATTCTGTGTTTCTTTGTACCTCCAACTATACCATGATAATATTTAGTCATAAACAGGACTGTAATAAGCCTCTGTCCCAAATCTGGACCTTAGCGTCCAAAATCTGGGTGCTTAGCATGAACCTCCAAGCTTAATTACCAGCTTTGATCTTATCTTGCTGCTACCAATCAGGATTCTGAGTATCTGATAAACTCTCTGGTCTCCCCAAACCTTTCCCTGGGGGACCCCCAAGACTCAGATGCCCAGAGCCTCCAACAAAGGGAAATAACCCACTTCCCTTCCTGCTCTTTACTTCCTCCCAGATTTTCCCGCCCTGGGGATACTAGGAGATTTCCCTGCTTCAATCCTTTGAAACACAAAACAGAGAGGACGATTTACCTTCCCCCCTCCTTCTTCTCCCCCCTCCCAGTCTTTCCCTGAGAGAGACAGTACTCCTGGCACAGAGATTCCTATCCCCTTGCCTTAACTAGGAAAAGAAAATCCAACAAGTTTTAAAAAGAAAGCTTTATATAAAAAAGAAAGAAAAAACACATGACATGATCACTGCATCAAGATGACATAACACAGGGCTATTGCTTAAAAGAAAATATGAATAATCAGCCTTATTCCAAAAAATATCCAATTTAAACATTCCAGCAACTCCACACATGTAAATACAAAATACAATATAAACCTATTGCTTTTCCTTTTGTACTCACAACTTGGGAACAGAAGGGTAGAAAGAAGCTTGGAGATAGAAAAAAAAAGCTCTTCCCTCATAGCCGAGAGAAAACAAACAGGCAGAACAAAGACAAAACACACCCAGAAGTTCCCTCCCTCACTTTGAAAAATCCGGTTTCCTGATTGGTCCTCTGGTCAGGTGTTTGGTTCCCTTTGTTAACCCCTTACAGGTAAAAGAAACATTAACCCTTAGCTATCTGTTTATGACAAGGACACTCCCACCCCCTCCTTGTTTTGTTCCTTTTGGTTGCTTTTCTGTCTTGTAGAATTCACAATCTTTTGACAGGCTTTTGGCTTAGTATGCAAATAAATATGCATCTGAAAAAGTGGGTTTTTTTTGCCCATGAAAGCTTATGTCCAAATAAAACTGTTAGTCTTTTGGGTGCTACTGGACTCCTTGTTGTTTTTGTGGATACAGACTAACCCAGCTACCCCTCTGATACTATGCAAATAAGTACCCGTTGTGAGACATACGATACACACATGGCCAGATAGGGAGATAAGCAACTGGTACCTCCTCCCTGAAAGGAACATGTCTGTGATGTGTCACCAGGAGACCTGCCTTAACTCTAAAACCTGAAGAACATAATTTGAACTATAGATACATAACTCCTTCAATATTATCTGTACATACAGTTTGCAATTAATATAAAGACCAGTGGGCTATTAGCTCTTGGTAGAGAACTCACATGCCACCCCCTTTGGTGAGCTATTATGCATATATCTGATCCAGGGGATTCTGGTAAAATCCTATGCACCTCCTGTGCCTTTTGCCAGTTGGCACCTAGAGGTCTCTGTGTCACAAGCTCCCCAGAGATATTCCATGTTGTTGCAATACCTGTCACTCCCAGTATAGATCTGATTCAGACCTCTGAGAACAGTACTGTGTATTACTACTATTATTGAGTGAAATCCTGGGCCACTTAAGTCAATGGCAAAGCTCTTACTGACTAGAGGTGGCCAGGAAGTAGTTTTCCCATCTTGCAAGAATATTTGAGATTTCAGAAAAATTTCCTATCCTAAAGAATAAAGTCAAAATCACCTAAAAATAAAAAAATTGTGAACTGAAAATAACCCACCCTCTCCAAAATAGATTGTTTCTATTCTGTTATAATCTTTTTTTTTTTTGTGAAGCTTGCAGAAGTTCAGCTAATGCCATCTCATGTTAATGCCTGTGGTAGGGTATCCAGCACACGCTTATCTTGAAGTGGATAATGGAGGCCAGATGGGCCAATGAACCTATTAGGCTGAAGGCTGAGAGGAAAGTCCTAATTAAGAGAAGATCACTTGTGTGGAAACAGGCAGGGCTTCTATGAAGCCAGGGAGCTGATAGCAGGCTGTAGTGCAGTAGTCAAAGAGTCTGCAATTCTCTGTGAGAAGAGAGGTGTGTTTGGGGAGGGTGCCACCTAAAGTTACTCCCTGGGAGGAGGGAGTAAAGAGACTGGCAAACTCACAGGAGTGGGGAGGTATGGAAGCAGCTCAGGGAAAGGCAACACGGTGCAGGGAATGGACTTTGGCTGCTGTGTAGAGGGTCCCTGAGCCAGAACACGGAGCTGAGTGTGGATCCAGGTTCCTGTGCCAGCCACTGTACAAATAACATCATGAGGCAATGAAGCAGAAGACTGCCTGAGACTAGAAAGCAGAAACTTTTATATACCTCCCATGGAAGGAGAAACCACAATAGTGACCTGGAGGGCTGAGTCACGAAGAGGACAGCTGTGGCTCCTGAGAGTGAGAGAGGGGCTGCAGAGGAGAAACTGACAAGGTGAACATACTAGAAGGGGTTTTGGCCTGACTGAGTGAATCACCAGAACCACCAGCAGGCAGTGCCATTTGGCACTACCTGTCACAATGTCCCTGTGCATTTTTATGGTTTTGGTTGTGATTTGGAAGCACAAATCCCAAAAGAGGCTTCCTTCCTCACTCTCCCACCCCTAATCTGGTTAGAAGCGCTAGAAATCTGGTAAGAGAATCTCCACAGCACAGTTAAATACCTTCTCACCTCTGATCTCTGGGAAAATTCAGCAGCCCAAGGCCAGCTGAAAATGAAACAAAAAAGGTAATATTCTACAGAGAGACAGGGAAAGATGGGGTAAGAAATTAAGGAATTTATGTAATGCACTCTTCGTCTCTCCATCCCAGAAGCCAGGGCTGTGGAGAAGAGGCAGAAACCTTCTCCCGGGCGTCAGTTTTTAGTTTCAGCAACTTCTACAAGCGTTAAATCCACTCAGAAGAAAATGACCTGTTTGACATATCCCACCTCACTGAAACAAATGAATCTTCTCACTTGTTGGAGACTTCAAGAGCTATTGCACCTTTTAAATTACATTAATATTTCAACTGAAATAATCCTTTAATGGAATAATAAATGCGAATGGTTGATAAAGCACAATCAGAAGTTGTTTTCCTGTAAGACATGCTTTGCCTTTCTCCCAATAAATATCGATGTGGACTGATTTAAATCAGTAGTCCAAATTCATGCTTGATATAACTTGATTGGCTCCAAAGGAATTAAACCAGGGAGTCTCCACTATAGTTTTTCAACTGTTTATTTTTGGGGGGTTGACTGAGTTAACATCATAACTACTGAGGATTTTTGTGCTTGAGGAATTCTCTAATAACCAATTTAGTTGCTGTGGGAAGCTAAAGCTGACAGGGGTTGAATTCTCAAAGATGTCAGTATTTCAATAAGTAATCCCATCTCAAAACTTGGAAGTTGCATATGCTGACACTTTGAAAATTATAGATCCTGACAATCAAGGAGAAATGTACATTTAATTTAGAAGAGGTTTTTTTTCTACAAGAATAAATATGTATTTGGCTAATTTCCAGAGTTAGGTGCTGTGAACTTCATTTATCTTAAAATACCTCTTGAACACATTTTCAAAGCTGCATATATATTATCTCGTGATAACCCTGAATACTTTCTGAAATCAAGTTTGTACCAAAATAAAGCTTTGGGATCTTGTGATGGGGCATGAATAGTTCTGCCCTCAAGCAGCCCGCGCTGTCGCATCTGCAGTGTATGTCAGTCCTGGAGGAGGAATATAAAAGGGAGAAGCCCAGTTCAGAGGTTGGCAGAGCTTGGAAGGCAGACCTGAAGTTCTTAGCTGCTGGAGTGGGCCTGGCTGAAGGCAGGAGCTGGTCAGGTATCCTCTGCCTGTCAAGACCCCCTTTGAGGGAAGAGGAGGGCCAGATGCTAAACCTTAACTTTGGGACTAATACTAGTGACTCGTCTGCAGGTGCTGAACTGGGCTATATGCTAGCAAAGGCTCTCTGAAGGAAGAGAGGCCTGCCATGCCCTTGGGTTCAGTTTCTGTTTTCTTTTTGATAGCTCCAGAAGGGTTGTATTTCCAGTGATTCAACTGGAGGGCTCAGTCTTCCATAAGAAAACCTGCTGTTGACATTTCTACTAATGTAATGGCCTATGAAAAATAAACTAATTTTGGAAACAAAGAATCCAGTACACTCAATATGCAGACAATTAATCTCTAATTAAACAAATATCAAACTAGCTCATATGAAAAAGGAGATTTTTTTCTTCTGTTTTCTTCTGTATGGGTCTGTCATGTCTCAGGTGATGTGGGAATTTGCATTGACATGCTTATAATTTTTCCTTCATACCACACTGATCAATACAGTATGCCTTGTCTTAGCCATTACTTCTAAAGCTTCTGTATTAGATGGAGAGGAGATTGAAGCAGAATGACTATCCATCTCAAACCTACTAGACAAGTACAGAAGATACAGTTTGGTCTTCTGCTCCATAGCAGCAAGCAGACCTGACTCATCTGAATTTAAACTGTGTAGGTTACTCACCATCAGACTGAGTTAATTTTATCTCTAGAGAGACAAAGGAGGTAAGGTAATATCTTTTATTGGAACAAACTCTGGTGGTGAAAGGTACAAGCTTTCAAATTACGGAGTTGTGCTTCAGGTCTGGGGAAAGAAATTCCAGTGTCTCAGTGAAATACAAGTTGGGATAGATAAGCATAAAGGGTAGATCTTTAAGATGGAGTGGGCAATAAAGGTTGCATTGTTGTGTAAAAGGCATTTGTAGTAGGTCATTAACCATTAACAAGCAGGCAGGTTTGTGTTACAGATAATTGTAAAGAGTCATGAAACCAGTGTCCCTGTTAAATCCATGCTTTTTAGTGTCTAGCATTGTTATGATTATAAGTTCCCAGTCTTGCCTTTTGAAAGTGTTGTGCTTCTACTTTTGAAGATGAATATTGAAAGATCAGATATGGAGTGATCATTTTGTGAAAAGTGTTCACCCATGGATGATGTGGTGTTTTTGTCTTTCATCATCTTTCAGTGTGAGTTCATTTGAGAATGTAGTGATTGTCTGTTTTCACTCACATAGTAGTTATTGGGGCATTTGATACACTGGATAAGGTATACCACATGTTGAGAGAGGCACATGTAGGACTGATGAACCTTGAAAGGTGTATGGTAAAGGGTATCATTGAGCAGTTCTTTCCCCCGCTACCCAGAATGCACAGGTTCACAGGCTGAAGAAGTTTGTGCTGAAGAAGTTTGTTTGCTCAGTGCTCCAGTGAGTGAGCAGTCCAGTGACACAGAGCATAACAGAGGGTTAAATGCAAGTCTGCCCTCTCTCTCAGGTGCTTGAATAATTTTGTAACAATATATTTAAGGCATTATATATTGTATAAAATCTTTGTCTACTTAGCACTAAGATTAGTTTGCTAACTTGGTTGTATACCTGATTAGGTTGCTGGCTCAGCTTTTCACCTGGCTGTTCTTTCCTTGAGACACACACAGCCATCTTTTCACATGTCCCAACACCTAAAATATACATTCTACATTCTACATATTGCATCCTACATATTCCCTCCTTTTTTTGCTTTACAGGCATCCGCTATCCCATGACCTGTTTCAGTCCTCTATTTATGTGCTTGCCAATTTCTTCCAGTTCAGAGTGTCTCCAAAAAATATGCCTTGCTTGGTTCACATTAACATGCTTGCAAAATCTGTAGGCTTTGCGGTACAAGGTGCCAACTGTTTATTACCACTTTTATCCAGTGCTTCCATATGGGATGTCCATTATCACAGTAGCACCACCAGCTGTCTTCCTCCTCTGTCATGCCTGAATAATTCCATGAGGAGGTAGTTTGATCCAGGAGACTATCAGTTCAATGATTATTTTTCACTCTGTCCTTACGTGGTTCAATGCTAGTTGTTAGATACCTATGTACGTAATACTACATATGGTTTCAGCATTCAATTCACTTTTATGCTGTCGGCCACCTACCAGCTGTCCTCAGAAAACATGATTTGGGCTGTAAGATGTCAACCAGCAGGGCTAGGCTGCTTTGGTGTCATCTTTACAGACAACCCAAATCAATGGCCCACATCTTGAGTGCCTGCACATCCCCCTGTACGGCATGAGATACTGTTGCCAATAAATGTTTCATACATGGTCCTGGCGATTTTTGGCCTGGAATACACACTCAGTGCTGTTACATAAGCAAGTCTTGCTGAGCATTTTGCAATATACACTCAATATACATCTTTCATCTATCTACACACACATACACACCATCCTAGTAAGCAAAACACACATATAACTAACCCTTGTATAAGACACATGATTACCAGTGGGTGCAGGATCACTTGTTGTATTCAAGTCTTCATATTAGAATGCATTAAGTCATCTCACTAGTTACTGGCTCCTGCTGTTCTAATGTTTCTTCCCAACCTTATGATAGTTTTCCCATCCTCATCCACACTTACCCTGACTACATGACTTCTTGCTTGTTTCCTGAGCTGTGTTTCATACAGCCTCTGCAGACTTCAGCAAGGCTTTCCAATGCATTGATTGTGGAATCTCTAATTTTATGTTATGAAACAAATCTCCCCCTAATCAGGTTACATTTTCAGCGATAACATGGGGCACAATTTGCCAATTTTCATTTCCCAATGTTTATACTGTTTCATGACACTGCTGCACCAGGTGCCTTCTCAGACCACTATACAATTTATATAACGTTCCACAATGACACTTGAAACATTATTAGTATTGTTTAAATGATAGCAGACCTTTCCTTTCCCTAATTGTGTAACATGGTTTTGTGGCAGGTGCACTTCCTGTAGATGGCAGTGCTCACTTGTGTTCCAATGCCCACCTTTCACCAATTGCAATTCCCCTGGCTGACAAATCCAACCCTCATGAGTTTCCACTACACTTCCAGAGAAATCCACATTATCTAGCCTTCCCACCTCATCCTTTATTGCCAATTTAGTCCTTTCATAGGGTTCATAAGTGAATCATTATATAAAATGTCGATAACAAAAATTGGATAGGTATTTTTGAGTTCCATTCAAGGGACTGCAAGCCAGAGCAGTAAATTACGTCCATTCACAATTTAAAGTTGTAACTGTCCAGCACCTGGGATCTATTTGGGAACTAACATTTAATTTTACACAATAGAAAAGATTCCATTCTACTGGCAGGTGTCCATGTAATAAACTCCTAATTATACATTGGGCATCATTCAACAAATATAATTCAACCATACTACATTGTCTGGGCGATGTCTCATTTAGCACAGCCTTTTCCCCAGTTAGGGTCGCAGTCTGAGTTAGTTTAAGGAGAGAAATTTTTAAATGTTCCTCAAGGATGGTGGTGGTTTTAGGGATTGCACCTGCCTTTGACCCACCTTCCATAGATTGGCTCCTCTATTTGTGGCATAACCTAATTTCCTTTGCAGATTTTCTGTGTCACCTGTATTTAATATTCCAACTCAAATACTTATTCTGCCAATCGTCCCCCCCGACCTTTTCTTTCTCTGAAATACCTTCCTCATCCATAATTCCCCCATTCTTTGAATTATTTGTATTGCATTTGAGCAGTTTGGATAGGTCTGAGTAATGCTTATAATTGTCAAGTATCAGAGCGGTAGCTGTGTTAGTCTGGATCTGTAAAAGCAGCAGAGAATCCTGTGGCACCTTATAGACTAACAGACGTTTTGGAGCATGAGCTTTCGTGGGTGAATACCCACTGTGTCTGACGAAGTGGGTATTCACCCATGAAAGCTCATGCTCCAAAACGTCTGTTAGTCTATAAGGTGCCACAGGATTCTCTGCTGCTTATAATTGTAGGGCTCCAGGTAATCCATATAACAGTCATGGATGCATTTACAATTATTTTTTTGTGCCTTTCCCAATTCACCTCCCAAGAACCACCCTTGTTATATATGGATCTGGCTTCCATGCCCACCACACATATGGTATTACAATTGTCTGTACAGATATTATGTCCTTTTCCATACAATGTTGCAGTACCATGTCACCTTACTTCATGGAGGCCTGTAGTCAAACTCTTTATTGGGAAATTTCAATTAAACCAATGCTTCAAATTCTTTACAGTCCATTGTACTTTTCCTTTCCATAGGTCATTAGTCATTTTGCGATATTCACCTGCTCAAAGCCCCCAGCCTGTCATCCCGTATGAGGGATGGTATTCCAGTACTTTTCCCCATTAATGGTTACCTCCAGTTGTGTTAAATTCCTGAACTCACAAACAACTGAAATACTCTCTCCTACATTTCCTTCCACCCACCCAGGCATTTGTGGGCATTGACAGGTTCCCTTGTTAAGCCTGATAGATCAAGTTACTTGCATTAAAATCACATTACATCCCTTCTTTTTTTTTATAAGTTTTGATACACTCCAGAACAAATGTCCATATATTAAGATAAAAAATGTGGTAAACATCATCAGCCATAAAAATTTGTAAGCAGTCCTTGGCACAGTTAAGCACTCCCACCATCTATGTTGAACGTCCTCCATAATGTTAATTCATGTTGCGCTTTGGTTTTGAAATGACAAGAAGGGATGGAGAGAGAACAAGGATGCCTTTTTCCCCCCATCCTTATCTCTTTCCCTTATAAGCTTTCTGTTGACTGGCATGTACCCACCCTTGTTCCTTTTTCCTTTTATCCATCAAATATACAGCTGGTCCTACCCTGTCTACCACCTGGAATGGACCTTCCCATTTTTGGCTTTGGGAACAGAAAAGAAGAATCAGGGAACGTGCTGCTACTACATTCACTCCTCCTATTGCACATTTAGGGCTCTATAATTTATAGTTAGCCTCCACTTGCCACAAGGCTTCTTCTGCACTAGCCATGCAGGTGGATTACAGGTAGCTGAAATTTCCCTCACACCCCGTCTAGACTACGCACCGTATCGGCGCGTTAAAATCGATTGCTCAGGGATCAATATATCGCATCTGATCTGGACGGGATATATCGATCCCAGAGCACGCTTAGATCGATTCTGGAACTCCACCAAAACAAACGGAGTTCCGGAATCGACATGGCGAGCCGCGCACATCGATCCCGCGTGGTGAAGACGGGTAAGTAAATCAATTTTAGATATTCGATTTCAGCTACGCTATTCTCGTAGCTGAAATTGCGTATCTAAAATCGATTTTTGCGCGTAGTGTAGACATGGCCTTAGACACCCAGTTGCTGCACTGTCTCTATTAGGTCTGCAACAGTCCCTTGGGGCACAGCATATAGCTTTTGTGCAGGTGGATCAAGACCCTCTACCTTAGCTGTAAAATGTGTTCTGCCACCGTCACCTCTTGGGCTCCGCCCATACAGCATCAAAAGCTTTTAACTCTGTTACTTCCATTTGGTTTACAGGCTGGTAGTGTTTAACCACATCCAGACCAGGAGGGCTACTAGTTATCATTGTGTTTTCTGCCCTCCTGCTGTGGGTGCTGCCAGACACAGAGGTTAGACAGATCTGTTAAAAGCCTGTAGGCTCAAAGTACTGCTTCTGACAATCTCATCCTTAGCATTTACTACCATGGAAGCTTGTACTTGTAAGTTTCCCATTTGTATTAAAACCCCAGTGTTAACAGTGACTTTTTCTACACCCATAATCCCCTGAGCATTTCCTTCCCTAAATATGTATGTCATGCAAATTGCTTCTCCAATATCTACTAATATTAATCCCCCCTGCCCTTCAATACATATTTGAACATGAGGCCACCACATTTATTTGGTTTAACAGGGCAAACCTGTTGATGGTTAGCCTCAGGAAAGGGGTCTCCTGTTGTAGGGCTTGGTTTCCAGCCTTCTTCTCTAATTCTTTCACCCAAAGTTCCAGAACTGCCTTTTGTTCCCGCAACAGCCTGAAAGAAATCCATGGTCTAGTCCTCTTTTTACCCATGCTGCTTCTTCTCTTTCCTTTCGTTTTGTCCATGCACCAATGCCTCTCCCAGTCTCAACTTGAAATACCCTAGCCTCATTTATAGATAGGACTGCTTTCCCTCTCCTGGTACTCTCCGCAGAAGGCTTGAACATGGCTAAAAGCTGCCTCATAATCAGAAGCATGGTGGGAAAACTGTAGGATGTGCCATTGACCCTCATCTAGTAGTACTATTAACAGCAATTCAGTATGTTCTTGGGAGTTTCTTCCTACTCGATCATTTGGCTCATGACCCAAATTCTAATAATTTAGAGCTCTTTCACTTAGCTCCGTGGGGCTTTTCCCAGGCAAAAGATGTAACCTACTCATGTTGCTTATATGTGATCGACTAAAAAAAAAAAATTAGTTAATCTCCTAAGTAGCTGAGGAGTGTTTACATATCAAGCAATTCATGGGTATAATCTTTCCAATTCACCTTTCAACACCTGGTTTCAATCTTTGTCATTTAAATTGCTGTCCTCCCTAAGGTCCTCAGCCATACAAAATCACTGACAAAACTTATTCCAGTCATCCCTCAGGATGGTTTTTCCATAGCAACTGCAATTCCCCTGCTGCCAAAGGTCAGGCAGGTGTGTATTCCACACACTCTCTTCAGAGTGCCTGGCTGTAGGTAATAGGTTTTAGATCTGTCTGGGGTGGTTGGTGGATTTGTGGAGGTAAGTGATGTAATTGATGGGTTTCTTTTATATAGTCGTTTGTAGGGTTCCATTGTTTAAGTTAATCATGGTGTCCAGGAAGTTGATGCTGGCGTGGGAGAGTTCTAGAGAGAGTTTCATGGATGGATGTTGATTGTTGAAGTTGTGGTGGAAACCTTTGATGGAGTTTGTCTTCTGTCCAGATGATGAAAATATCATCGATGTATCTCAGCTATATTGTTGGTTTCATGGTGCATTTTCCCAGAAATTCTTACTTGAGGTGTCCCATGAAGATGTTGGCGTATTGGGAGTCATCCTAGTCTCCACGGCTGTTCCCATGGTTTGGATCAACTGATGTTAAATCTTGTTGATGGAGCTGGTGAGGATGAAATAGATGAGTTTTCCAATATTTTAAGTGCATTTCTGAGCACTGTAAATTATTCTGTAGGTGTTTGAAGCAGGCAATGATGCCATCATAGTCATGGATGTTAGTGTAAAGCAGGGGTAGGCAACCTGCAGCACGCAAGCTGATTTTCAGTGGCACTCACACTGCTCAGGTCCTGGCGGCTCTGCATTTTAATTTAATTTTAAATGAAGCTTCTTAAACATTTCAAAAAATGTATTTACTTTACATATTACAATAGTTTAGTTATATATTTTAGACTTCTAGAAAGAGACCTTCTAAAATGTTAAAATGTATTACCGGCACGCGAAACCTTGAATTAGAATGAATAAATGAAGACTCAGCACACCAGTTCTGAAAGGTTGCCGACCCCTGGTGTACAGGGAGAGGACATCCCTGATGCAAGAAAGGTGTTCTGTGGGAGGTTGTTAATGTTGTGGATTTTCTGGAAGAAGTTGGTAGGAGCTTGGAGAAAGTTGTCCCTTTGTGTGGTGAGTGGTTTGAGGATGGTTTCTTAATCCTGATATTCCTTCAGTAAGGATGCCATGGTGAGATATGATGGGTTTGCCAGGGTTCCCTTATTTGTGTGTCACAGGAAGCATGTAGAAGGTCCTTGGGGGTGGGTTCATGGGAGATGAAGTTGTAGTTTTTCTTTCTTGGTGTTGGTTGGGGAAGGATTTGATTGCATTTTGTGTGAATTGTGGTGTGGGCTCTTTTGGTTCTTTATAGTAGGTGTTGTCAGAGTTGGCTGCTCTCCTGGTTGATATAGTCATAGTGATTAAAGACTATGATAGCGCCTCCTTTGTCTGCTGGTTTCACCACTATCTGGTGGTTGGATTTCAGGGACTGTATAGCTATCATCTCAGTGGTAGAGATATTATGGTGGATGTACTGTTTGTAGAGGATTTTCCAGCTTTATTTTTTTTTCACCTGAAGCAATAGATGTACTAATCCATTGTGGTGGTTTTATCTGTTGAAGGATTACCAATCAGATGACAGTTTGTTTTTAATTTTGACTGTTGGTGGACTGTTGTGGTTATGTGTGGTGCCATTTTTGTTGTGAAAGAATTCCTTAAGGTGAAATCAGCAGAATAATTCTCCCAGTTCTCCACATGTTAGTAAGGCTCCCAGTTCTGTGGTGGAGCAGAAGTTCAGTCCCTTGGACAATACAGATGCTTCAGTTCTGGTTAGGAGTAGTCGTGATGTTGAGGTGCTGTATAGTGTCCATGTTGTGAGTATCTTGATTTCTCCTGTAGGTGGTGTTCTGTCATAGTTGGTTCCACCTTTTTTTTTTGTTTGTTTTTTGTTTGCATTGGATGGCTTGCATCACATCATATGTTTAATGATGTGTTGCCACATTAGCAATTATTTGTATAGTATTATGTAACTGCTTCAACGTTAGTCAGGGTCATCAAGAGAGGTAGAGGTTTATCCCTTTAACAATGTCACAAAATATTATGGACTGAAGAAACTTCAAGGGGGCAAAAATCCTAGGGATTGATGGTTAGTCAAAGGTCTTGCTCTACTACTGTCATGGTTTAGGAGATGTTAAAACATAGATACCCCAATGCAATGACAAAAGGAGATAGAGTGAGAGGGAAAACTACCATAAGGAAAGACTGAATAATACAACTAAAATAATTGCATATAAGTGTGCTACAAAGGATTCATGTGATTAAACAACAGATAGCAACATTTTCCAATTTTGAGAGAGAATCTCACATGGAAAGTCAAGATAACCAGGTTTCAGTCCTGTTAATGGCATGAAAAAAATGAGAGGAAAAATTACTAGAGCAGGGTGAACTCTTTTTTCACCAAAAAATTCAGATTGACCAAAGCATTTTATGAATTCATGTCAGCTTTGATGTTTTGGTTGAGGACAGTGGGAACCCTAAAAAAACACCTCAAATTGTTTCATTTTGACATTTTTTAAACAAATCATTTTGATTTTTGATTGGAAGTGACATTTTGTTTCAAAATTTACTTTTATTAAACCAAATTTTTAAAAAGCTGAAATGAAATATTTAATTTTGGGTCAAACTAAATGTTTTGTTTGACCTAAAACATTTAATTCACTAAAAATATTTTAAAAATTTGTTTTTGAGCAACCCCAAAATATTAAAAAAAAAATTGGAATGGTGAGTGAATCAAAATATCAGTTATTTGCAGAACTCTAAAAATTAGAGAAGTAAACATTTCCTTGATGGCTTTTTTTTTTTAAAACAATTATATAAAGTCTAGTTATGTATGTAGATAAGCAATTACAATCTGGAGAAATCATCCTTGTTGGTACAAGCTATCTAAATGGTCCTTTGCTTCAAGTCACGCGCATACGCTTGGAAAACTTTTGAAGACCATATCCAATTAATTTTATGATCAACACTGATTTATTATTTTGTATATTTTAGCATCAGTTAATAACCAAAGTCTGGTGCCACAGGTAAAAGTGAAATAGTTCTTATATGTTATGACTGAATATTTGACCTAAACCTTTTTAGGGTGATGGTCAAGTAATCTGTGGGAAGTGGGCAATTTGCTATCTGCATTCTGATAATTCATTTTGAAAATACAACAGTACACAGTGTCTGAGTTTATACATTAAATGAACTTGGAAGTATGGAGTTGAAGATAAAATATCTTTATCAAGAAAAGCTAATGTGAAGGAGGGAAATATCGTGTGCAGAGCAATGAGATTCACTAATTGGAACAAAAGTTATCTCAAGTACATGCTGAAAATAAATTCCTTGCTAACTTTATTTTCTATTTCCAGCATGTATTTGTGATAACCCATTTGAACTTGTTTAAGCCCACACATTGCCACAACATTCCCCCTGCCCCCGCCTTTGGTTTAGTGATTCCGTGAAACTGTCAAATCATCTTGTATAGACTTTCACTGACTCGTATGCCTTTACCAGAACAGTGTAACTTTAGTTCGTCATTAAAAGTAAATATCTATCTTTTATACTTTCTTTCTTGGAGATCGTGCTGTGGAAGCTGAAAGTTCATTGTATTGTAGTTACTCATCTGGGGATGGTAAATTCTGCCCTTAAGCAAGTTAGCTGGAAATTTTCCACTGGAGGTGGGCATTTCATGCCTGTAGGCCCCTAGGCCTCTTACAATATCCGACACTTAGGCATAAAGCACATGGTTAAATGGGGAATTAACTTTTAATGCACAAGTTTTCATAGACTTCATCTGAGATGCATAAAAGGATATTTAATTTTGTTAAGCCAATGAAATGGTCAATTTCATTATGAAGTGGAGGGGAAATGATAGACCTTGGTGCTTTCTATCATCTTTTATATTTTGAGGAGGATTGAGAGGGAAAGAGGCTGCAGTTTGGTGTTAACATGAAATAGCTTTGTTTGAAATATGAGAATTGATGGACATACTCTAAGGAAAAGTGCAGCTATAGCATAAATTATGGCATTGCCTATTCTTGTGACTATATCACAAGACTTGTGATCTGTTTTCCCTTAAGGCCTCAGCTCCTTAAGTCCTAAAAATCTCAGCGTTCATTAAATAAAGAAGTCTTGTCTACATGGCCAGTTAATGCACTTCAAGCCAGGGTGTGAATCTACAGTGCACCAGCTTATAGCACAGTAACTTGCTGTGCAGACAAGCCTTAAGCTTTTAGTCCTTGCAGTTGCAGAGGAAAGTTTGAAAATATGACCCAAGTGTATTCTAAAAGTCCATGGCAAAGAAAAAGAAGCCTAAACCTATTTTCACAAATCTAATGACTTCTGAGGGGTTTCGCCTCATGATTTTGAATGTTCATAGTTAGTAATATAATTTGTTTTATTGCTGTTCTATGTATATGAATCACCAATGGAGGATCTGTACTTTCACAAAATGTGGATGGGATCTTTGATTCAAAGCCATCTCTAGTCTCTACCCCATCCAGTATCCTTGTTGCCATAAGAGTTGAGCTTACAAAATTCAGGACTGAAATGTAAAACCACTTCTTCTCAATATAGATATGCCACAAGGAAAAGGGGGAAAAAAAGAACGGTGGGGGGAGAGGAAGAAAAATATCTTAACATGTACTTGTAGAAAAATGGGAATGAACAAAAGAAGGATCTATTTTATTAGACTTGGTCATAAATGAAAAAAATTGTGGAACAAAAAATTCAAAATTTTGAAGTCATTTTTACTCCACAGGGTTTGAAACACTCTCACTTTTAAATTTTCTTTCTGATTTTGTGGCGGTGTTTTTGGACAATTTGTATTTAATAGAGTACTAAAACTTTTCATTAGCTGAAAAGTGAGTTTTGTATAAACAAAAAAATTCCATAACTCTTTTGATACATTTTTCAATTAAAGAACGGGGATGGGAAAGAATATTTACAATTTTTTTAACCAAAAAAAAAGTTAGAACAAATGCAATTTTCAACAAAAAGCTTTTGTTGATAAATTTCGACCTGCTCCATTACTTAACTCTGATACAGTTATTGTGAGGTGCTCATATACCAAGGTGATGACAAATATAAACATTTAAATAGAAAGATTATGGTACAGGCTCCCTAGGTTAGTGGTGAAAGCCTCATCTTTTCGAGTTTTGAATATTTAAAAGTAGACTGGACAAAACATTAGCAGATACAGTGTTTGGAACAATTCTGAACTGACAAGGATTGGATTAGTGTAGGGGCTAGTCTTGATGTCCTTATTTGGTCAAAAATCCCATTGGTTTAGGGCGAGTTTTGTTTGCAGGGCTCAAGTATTTTTTATTTTTTAAAGATGGATAGGACCATATTTTTAATGTCCATAAATCTGTAATTGTGTATCAATACAGAAAACTACACTCTAAAATAGTCACATTTTTTGGTTATGTGATCTAATACTACTATAATTTATCTTCAATTCTGAGGGTAAAGAATGGCTGTCTGTTCAAGAGTTATTATAATGTTTACAAAACAAATAAGATGATGACACATGTAGTGCAACAATAACTGAGTTGGACAAAATATTACCAGCAGGCATATTTTTATTTTAGATATCTTTTCCTCTATATTTTTCACTCTTATAAAAATTGTAATGACAAACTAAGTTTGTTTCATTCATACCCAGCAATGTACTGTGAATTTAGGAATATGCGGGGTTCTAATCCTATCAGTCAGAAATACTTCTAGGCCTCAAATGAGCAAAATATGTCTAAGTGCTTTGCTGGATCAGGGTCTGAAAGTGCTCTTGTCCAATCAGGAAGCAGAAACAATAGTACCTTATGACATGGGTGACTAATCCTAGTCAAATTCAACATTTCATGCAAAACAGTCTGAAAATTGTTCAAACTACCCAGCAAATAGGCAAAATAATGACTATAGCAGGAATCAGGATTAATTAACAAAAAAAAAACTCCAACAAAACTATAAAAGGGTGAAATTTGAAAAAAAATATTTGTAATCAATAATTTGACCAACTCTAAGTACCAATGTGTCCTTTTAAAAAATGTGTATATATATTTAAAAAAAAAAAAAAACCAAAAAAACCCCCACAACCACTGACACTTTTTATATTGTACTTCTGGGGGAGGAAGAACAGTAATTCCAGGTCTAAAATCCTAATAGCACCCTAGAGAATTTGGTAATAAATATAGACAGTATCTAGTTCATGTACTGCATGGTAGGTAATAACATGAGATGACTCCATATTTCTCAGACTAAACTGTTTTTTATTAAGAAAACTATTTACAGAGATGCTGCACTTCCAGCTAACATTCCAGCCATGTGCAAACAGACTACTGTGCTGGAGTTTCTTCCAAACATTTCCCTCCTTCAACCTGTGCTCCTCCCTCCAAGTTCAGTGTATTACCTACAATCTCTGCCATACTTGTAGATGTGACTCTGCATTAGTCCCTCCGTCACTTTCTACAGACATTATCTTAACATCATTCTGATTTTAAAGAAGGAAGTGTATATGTGTAGTGGAACAAATGAATACAAACTCCTGAAATGGCAGCCCAAATATTGCTATAACTGTCATACTGTTTTGTTGAATATTGTTGGCATTTTTATGTATTTGCACCAGTATTTTTGAATCTGATAAGCCCATTTATAGATGATATAGAGTCTTTGGTTTATTCTTACTTGATTTATAGGAATCTCTGCACATGTTCTAAGTTTTCTGAGTATTTGATTGGCATCAATAGCATTATCTGAATAGAATTTATATTAAGCCTCACCCAGAAGATATGCATTGGGGCCTTTCATAGACTGTCACTATTTAGATATCACAAAAGATGAGAGAACATCTTTTAGAGCTGTCAGCTATTAAAGGGAGCTCAGTCAGATACTTTCCATTAAAATCAAACACAATATCTTAAGTGGGTATATTATTTAGGATTAATCTTTTGACAAGACTATAAATATGCAAAAAAAAAAAAAATCCAGGAATAGCCGTCAATGCATACAACTACTAATATACACAAACACACATACATGCAGTTCATTGATCCATTGACCAAAATTTGCTTTCCCAATATAATGTGATATAAAGAAAAAGAACAAAGAATCCTTCATAATAAACTGTCACAGCAACAATAAATGTATTACTTTATATGGCATACAGTTTCCCCAATTCTGTTGAGAACTATCCCTTTGGATTTAGATCACTTTTTAAAAGGGCCAAATCCCTTCCTCATTCCATAACCACAGTTCCAATGGACATCAATAAGAGTTCTGCATGTATATGATCTAGTCTGTAAGAAATCCAATTTCAATGATATTTTTCTTCATCTAGTACCATTAACACTGTAGGATTTTGCATTTGCTTGATATTCAGCCGATGCTATTATCTTATTCATGACAACATTGCTGACCTCAGATCTCCTTGAAGGGAGAATGTTCCTTTTGCAGTTAAATTTTAGTGAATCACATTGTGACATACCCAAGGTACAGTCTAGACTGATGAGTAGCTGTGTCATCTCAGCCCTCTGACCTGGGGTGCCCTTTACTGCTTTGCTTTTGTAGCCTCCAGTCTGGATGGCTCACAAGCAGCCTCCAGCATGTAAGGGTATGTCTACACTACGGGATTATTCTGATTTTACAGAAACTGATTTTTAGAAACAGATTGTATAAAGTCGAGTGCACGTGACCATACTAAATACATTAATTCGGCAGTGTGCATCCATGTACCGAGGCTAGCGTTGATTTCCGGACCATTGCACTGTGGGTAGCTATCCCATAGCTAGCCCATAGTTCCCGTAGTCTCCCCCACCCATTGGAATTTTGGGTTGAGATGCCAATGCCTGATGGGGCAAAAACAGTGTCGTGTGTGATTCTGGGTAAATGTCGTCAGTCAATCATCCCTCTGTGAAAGCAATGGCAGGCAATCATTTTGCGCCCTTTTCCCTAAATTGCCCAGGCAGATGCCATAGCATGGCAACCATGGAGCCTGTTCAGCCTTTTTTCACTGTCACCGTATGTCTACTGAATGCTGCTGACAGATGTGGTACTGCAGCACTACACAGCAGCATCCCCTTGTCTTTTGCAAGTTATCAAAGATGATTACCAGCCCTACCGTACCCTCTGCTGCTTTGCAATTTGACACCGACAGTTACCAGTCTTACTGTACCATCTGCTGCTGTCATGGGTGCTCCTGGCCGGCCTCGGTGAGGTTGGTCAGGGGCGCATGGAAAAAAAGGGGAATAACTTCTCAGGTCATTCTCTTCTTTAAGTTTTGATTAATGGAGAGTCAGTCCTGCCTAGAATATCAGGCAAGCCTACTAAAGAACCAGAGAGGCAAACAGCCATTCCAGGTCAGAGGCCCAGACATCCCGCAGAAATGATGAGCTGCATGCCATTCTAGGGGGTGCCCCTGCAACAACCCCATCTGTTGCTTCCCTCCTTCCCCACTCCTTCTGGGCTACCATGGCAGTTATCCCCCCATTTGTGTGATGAAGTAATAAAGAATGCATGAATAAGAAACAATACTGAGTTTATTGCCTCTGCAAGGAGAGATCAAAGAAGGGGGGAGGGTAGCCTCCAGCAGCTATGATATTCCAGGCAGGAGTGAATCTCCATTAGACAAAGTTTAAAGAAGAGAATGACCTGGAGTCATTCCTATTTTTGCTCAGGCACCCCCTGCCGATCTCACCGAGGCCAGCCAGGAGCACTCATGGGACGATGATGACAGATACCAGTCCTACTGTACTGTCTACCATCCACAAGGCAAGGCAAGGAAAGGGAAGGGGATGCTGTGTAGCGCTGCAGCACCACGTCTGCCAGTAGCATCCAGTAGACATACAGTGACATTGAAAAAAGGCAAGAAATGATTTTTTTCACTTTGTTTTCAGGGGCAGGGGTGGAGGGCTGATGACATATACCCTGAACCACCCGTGACAATGTTTTTGACCCTTCAGGCTTTGGGAGCTCAGCCAAGAATTCAAGTGGTTTTTGGAGAGTGCGGGAACTGTGGAATACCTACAGTTGTCAGTTGCCACTCCCTCCAGGAGCGTCCATTTCATTCTTTGGCTTTCTGGTACACTTGTCTCAGCTCCTTAAGTTTCAGCACTGTGTTGAGTCCCTGTTGTGGCTTCTGTCCATCATAGCCTTAGAGATTTTTTCAAATGTTTTGGCATTTCGTCTCTTGGAATGGAGTTCTGATAGAACAGATTTTTCTCACCATACAGAGATCAGATTCAGTATCTCCTGTACAGTCCATGCTAGAGCTCTTTTTTGATTCTGGGACTGCGTGGTCACCTGTGCTGATCAGCGCTCCACGCCGGGCAAACAGGAAATGAAATTCAAAAGTTTGCGGGGCTTTTCCTATCTACCTGGCCAGTGCATCCAAGTTCATATTGGTATCCAGAGCGGTCACAACGGTGCACTGTGGGATAGTTCCCGGAAGCCAATACTGTTGAACAGTGGCCACACTACCCCTAATTCAAAATGGCAATACTGATTTGAACACTACTCCCCTCGTCAGGGTGGAGTACAGATATCGATATTAAGAGCCCTTTATATCAAAATAAAGGGCTTCCTTGTGTGGACTGGTGCAGGGTTAGTTCAGTTTAATGCTGCTAAATTCAAAATAAACTCATAGCGTAGACCAGGCCTAAGTCACCCCCATCTATGTCTGTATGTGAGCTGCAGCCAGCCAGCTTCACATTGGCTCTCACTAGCCTGAATTACACTGAAGGCTTATTCCAATGTCCTCTCAGTCTCAGATTACCCCCAGAAATATATATCCTATACTACCTGGACAATACTAATGTATATAGGTTGTTTATTTCATAAATGGAAATAATATGCACAGATTTTGTTTTCTCAAATGGTGTTTCTCCAAACACTTCCATCTAGACACACTGGATTAGATAAAACAATAAAACAAGTTTATTAACTACAAAGAGATTAAGTGAATACAAGTCATGAGACTTATGGTAAATCAGAATTGCTACCAGAAAAATAAGAGGGAAAAAAAAACACATAGCAGTTGCCTAAGTTAACAAACTAGAATGAAATCAAAGCAAAGGTCTCTCTCACCACGTTTTCAACAAAAAACAAAACAATTTATTATTGTCTGAAATTCTTTCAGACAGGATCCCTCTCCCAGGTCAGTGTTGCCTCCTTTGTTCTTCAGGTCTCATGGGTGCTGTGGGCAGAGAGAAAGGGAGAAATAATTTGCGGCATCTGATGTCCCTTGTTATAATTCTTTCTCTTCTTCGAGAAGTGTATCCAGCTGAGGTTCAGGAGACAGAAAGTCTATGTGGACGGGAAACCCAAGCTGTTTCTTTGTCAAGATGTAGTTGTTGTGGGGTTTTTTGGCACCCATGCATTCATTCCTGCCAAAGAGTGGCCACTTAACCAGGTGATGGTCTATTTGATTTTGTTGACACAACAACCAAGGAGTCAGCTTGCCTTTTGTCTCTGGGGCACTTGTTTGTGGTCATTCCCCAGACTTGGAACATGTTTCAGTAATACCATACAGTAGAATCTTACAACTTTACATTCAATGTTGCCACACATTTCACCAGGACAGTACTAGTCAAATTCTGAAGTTTCAAATGATACCTCACAAGGCATGCTTTGTAGAAAATTTATCATAATCTTGTGAACACAGGTACTGATTGTCACATACGTATTTAGTGATTTCAGTGCATTCTGTCACTTTAACAGCCTGGCCACAAAACAGTATTACATATTAGCAGAAAAGTGTCATAATTTGGGTCTCCTTTTGTTTGTGTTCTTTGATTTAAACAAGTAATGGGGTTGCAGCACATACTATTCCCTTGATATTTAGGCTTTGCAATGACAGATAAATCCTGTTTTGATTGTCCAAAAGCAGATGGGAGTCTGAAAGCATTCCTTACGTATGCCATTTTATTTCCTTGTGTTCCTAATGCTACCTTCCTAGAATAGTTAGTGCTCATTAATTTTTTGGGGAGTGGGAGGGAGATTGATACTATAAACATTATATATAGATATTATAGATGTAAGTTCCTTGTTTTCCTCAGTCATATGAGTTTAGTTTACTGACAAAACAACAATCACCCTACTTCTTATTAGGGGAATGAAAAAAAGACCTAATTTTCAGAGACTTAATTGTTAAGTTACATCTTTTTAAAAAACTTTTTGTATGGCTGAGCAGATCTATGGTTGAAGATAGATAAAGAACATAAAGGTATAATTTCCTGTAGTCCTATTTTTATCACAATTTTACATAAGGTCTAAGTGCTCAGCTTTGCAAATCGAGGCCCCAGTGTTATTTTGATATATGGAAGGGTACGTAAACAATTTTAAAACAGTTTGAGTTATTCTTGCATCTTCACTGAGGCAGCTGCTGTTTGTGGGCCACAAATACATCTTGTTAACAGTCTCTGGATGAATCTAATGATTTAAGAGGAAATATAGTGGGAAAGAAAGTGTGATGAGTAACAAATGGTGTTCTGTGTCAGCATACTGAGTTAAACAACCACTTGATCTGTAATCCTTGATGTACTTTATGAAGTAAATAATTGTCAACTTTTATTTTCCCTGTAGCATTCTTGTTTCTATGTTAGTATGTCAACGATTTCTTATGGCTGAATGCACTGATATATTCTTCAGGGAATAGTGAATTTCAAGCGCCAGTATGGTCTAGTATTTAGTCGTTTCAAATCAACAAAAAGATCAGAAATTCAAGTGATTCTCTGCTGAGAGCAAAGTGATAGATATAATTAAGTCTTCAACTGGAGCTGAGACAGACATACTGATCAGACAGATAAAAGCGAGAATCCCTATTAACAATATTTGATGTTATTTAGTACTGATAGCTCTTCATTATTTCTCTTCCTGTGGCCACAGTACCAAATGGATTGCAAGAGAATTCTCCCAGGAACTCTCAAACTGTTCTAACAACTCCAAGAGACAATCAAATGGTGTTCAGCTCCTGACAAGCATTTTGACACACATCAGATATATACAATAATCTTTCCTAGCTGCTCATTAAACAAACATGATATCTACTAACATAGCATCTGCAGTATTAACTTGACAGCAACTCAAGGGTACTTCCAGACACATGCTTGCAAAATTGGAATGATATTTTATTTCTAAAAATCGGAGGCTAGGCTGCTCATTTTTTTGGAGAGTTGCATCTCCTCTTTATTAGAGAGTCATAGAACATAGCTCATATCCATTTCTTGGCCAATGCAGGATTGTTCCTAACAATGTGTTTTCTAATTTTGTTTGTCTGCTCTAGTAGTTTTTTTTTTTTTTTTTTAAGTCTAGAGATGGGACTTCCCCCAAGAGATTTGTACAGTCTAATGCATTTCCCTATCAGGGAGTTCTTACCAGGTAGCCCTAGAGAATTTTTCTCATAATTTTATCCCATTACTTCTATGTCTACCTTCTGATGCTCCAAGGGTCACATGTTAGGATGTACATCTGCACTATTGACTGGTAGATAGTCAAGGTTAAGAAGTCTTTGGGGAAGCAAGGACAATTGCCAATGCTACCCTTATGGAGGGAAAGTTCTCCATCTGATACTCATTAAAGCTAGCATAAACAAAAAGAAGGCATTCTTCAGTTAGCTGGCTCATATGGGAGAAGCAGTCTTCTTCTTAACTAAGCAACTTGGCAGGCTGCTGAAGCTACCCTCTAGTTTAAGAAGAACTTCCTTGAATTAATTTCTATGGTTTGTGTTATGCAGGAGGTCAGAGCAGATGATTTCTTTCAACTTCTAATGTATTGGCTTGTCTACACAGAACAATACCCATGATTCAGTGCAATTTCTAAAGTGCACAAATGTGTTCACACCAGCTAGGTCTACCCAGAAAAGCTAGTGCTCAAGTAAAAGTTCCCTCCTTTACTTTAATGTAGTACAGTAACAGGAGGCACCCATTCTTCCAAGAATTTTTTTAAATCTTGGTTTTTACAGGGATGAGAAATGAAAACTATCACACACTTAAAGGAAAGGCAGGTTATTTTCTAATCACTGAAACTGTAGAGCTAAAACAAGAGATTTTAAACTCAGCAGCTCTTTAGTTCTCTAGTAGGAAGAAAAAAATTATTTCTGCACTACTTTTTACATGGACCAATGATTACAGATATTGACTCGGACCACTTTACACTGATTAGTAAATTCAGATTTACTTTAAACATTGTAATATCTGCCTCATGTTTCTTGCTGCATGCAGTAATTAGCTGCAGATCTACTGTGTGTCAAAACAACATCTTGTGAGTGGGCATGGCGGCTGTGCTCCCGAGTCCCACCTCATTTGTGAACACAGACCTTGCTTGTAAACATTGGCATGTGCCTTACTTACAGTATCTCAACCCCTTCATCAATACATATCAGTTCATTCACATCTTTTCAGCTTTCTGGGTCCTTTTTGATGGGAGAGGTGATGTCTCTACTCCAAGCACCCCTTGTCAGGCTTTCCTAGCCCCGTCTCTCTTTATTTCCCCTTCCTCTCCAAGCACTTGTTTCCTATGCTTCTTTAAACTAGGAGCCTGTTAGTGGGCTAATTGGCTCATTAACTTCCTAACCCCAGTTTGACCCTGTAATCAGGTATACCCCTGACCAATTAGGCCTTCTCTGAGGGAACCTAACCGATGTGAATAGTGACCAGAATGCTGGCTCAAGCTCCATCTCTCAGCACTCTGTCAGACCCCTCTTTTTTTGCGTTTCTTCAGGAGGTGATAAAGATGTGAGCAAGCAAGAGTTTCTTTCAAACTGGAACATACAGCAAGGTTCCCATTTTACAATCTATTAACGAAAAATTAAATAACAGGATCAATTATCTGTTAACTTGAGCTGGGTAGGAATAGGAGTGACTAACTTATCAGAAGGGTTGAAAAGATGTAAGTACGTGTGAGTTGGCTAAGCCAGAATGATTTCAGGCTCCCTTTGTGATCTTGAGAGAGTCACTTAACCTCTCTGCTTTCAAGCTAACCAGCAGGCAATAACAGTTTCTACCTTGAATGAGCTACTTTTCTTTTAATTTTACATCTTTTTCTTTTGTGTTTTCCCAGCAGTGATTATCCTTACATCTGACAAAGTGGGTATTCACCCAGGAAAGCTTATGCTCCAATACATCTAAGGTGCCACAGGACTCTCTGTCACTTTTGACAGATCTGGACTAACACGGCTACCCCTCTGATACTATCCTTACAATATTCTTAGCTTAGGTTTGCCCTTGCTCTCTAAACTGTGGGGGATCTTTCAGCCTCTTTTATGGCCTGATTGTCCATTGCCTTGAACGTTACGTAGACATGTATGCTCACTTTACATGTGCGAAACACTAGCCAGTCAGAATTCTCCATTCCCTCACGCCCAGGTTAGCATTGTACAACCAATGACCATATGTGTAAGGAAGGGCCTTGTCTGTGAGTGTCTCCACCTCTCAGCCAGGGCTTATGGAAGAGCAACAGAAATGCAAACCCCAAAGAAATGCAGCAAATCTGATGACCTGGTGGGGAGCCAGAGCCAAGTCTGTGCTGCCATTAAATTCCTACAGAGAACTCTAGAACCTTGCCCATTTTCACTGTGGTTTAGAGTTGCCAGGTGTCCTGGTCGAAAAGAGACCATGGGCTGTTAAAAGTCCTATTAGTGGCGCAGTGGAGGCTCAGGGCTAAGACAGGTTCCCTGCCTGCCCTAGCTCCACACAGCTCCTGGAAGCAGCTGCCAGGTCCCTGAAGCCCCTAGATGCATGAGTGGCCAGAGAGGCTCTGCACATTGCCCCCATCCTGAGGGCCAGCTCTGCAGCTCCTATTGGCCGGGAACTGTGACCAAGGGGAGTTGTGGAGGCAGTGCCTGCAAGCATGAGAGCAGCGCATGGAGCCTCCTTGGCCACCCAGGCATCTAGGGTCTGCACTGCAGGGACCTGGTGGCCACGTCCCTGGATCCACGGTAAGCGCTGCTGATACTCTGAACCCTCTCCCATGTCCCACCCCCCCTGCCTCAGCCTGGAGTCCCCTCCCATACCCAAACTCTCTCCCAGAGCCCACAGCCCCCGAACTCCCTCCTGCATCCCAAACCTCTCATCCCCGGCCTCACCTCAGAGCCTGCACCCTCAGTTGGAGCCCTCACTCCCCTCCCGCACCCACACCCCTGCTCCAGCCCAGTGAAAGTGAGTGAGAGTGGGGGGGAACAAGTGATGGGGGGGGTGGAGTGAGTAGGGGTGGGGCCTTGGGGAAGGGGCAGGAAAGGGGTGTTTGATTTTGTGCAATTAGAAAACTGGCAACCCTAATGTGGCTAGGTCCCTTGTCTGCAAGATACCAAAGCAAGTCTTCCTGCCTAGGAATGCACAAGAAGAACCCTCACTTGCAACCTTAGTCTCCAGCAATAAAGCTAGGAGAAATACATTCGAGAAGAGGTCACCTTTAATCTTCCTTTTGCTTTTGTTAGAAGACACAGGCTTGTGACTAATGACCACCCACCGCAGTTCCTAGCAATAAGATGTGGATAAGCAGGGATCTTGCATGGGGGCAGTATAGGTCCCTATTGCTTCTGTAGACCGTGGAACACTAGGTTGGTTTCTAAAATATCCTCCACTCATCTATTGCAGATACAGCAAACCAGCCTCCTCTTTTTATGGGCATGGGCCTGTCAGCTCATGCAGGGAAGGGAACAGTTCTCAAAATCTGCTAATAGAGATATTGATCACTTGTTCTGCTATAGCCACAAAGGAGGCAACCGGCAAACCAGTGGATAGAAGTCAAGATGAACTCATTATTCATTTAAGTTTACAAAAAGTTCCCATAAACCCCCACCTTTGTCCACTCCTCCTCTCCTCCAAAAAAAGAAAACTTTAAGAAAGGATCCCTGTCCCCCCATGTCGTGCGGAGTGTGGCCAGGAGGTAGGGGGAAAACAGTTCACTCAAAAACACAGGAGAAGATTTTTTTTTTTTTTTTTTTTTGCTTGAGGGATCTTTGTATCAATGTTAGCCAAGGTGATTTTCACACGGGAGCTTCAGGAGTCACAGGAGGAGACAGCAAATCCTAGGCAGCACTTTTTTTTTTTTGTAGAACTTCACTAAAAACTAGCTGTTGCTTGGGTGAGGATGTAGCGGCTGTAATTCAGACAAAGTGGGATTTCCCCACCAGGGGCTGGAGATTAAACAGGCAGACATTAACATGATACAGAATGCCAAAGAGAAGCACTACGTTTGATCTCCTAACTTTCAGTATTATCCTTAGCAGACAATATAATTGTCTTCTCAGAGGGACACTCTTTCTTTCCCTCCAAGGAGCCATGGGATTGGAAAAAATGAAAAATGCCTGAGAAGGTATTTTGAGATGTAAGCTATGCTAACCTCTGTATCCTCAATAGTAAAAACTGTTGGGACAAGTTTAGTGCCTAATCTGTTAAATGCATTAATAGGAAGATCTCCTTAGCAGCCTCCATTGTTTCTGAAGCATCAGTGTATTTTGTAATATTTTGTGTGAGATCCCTAGACACCAAAGCTTTATCCAGATGCCAGCTGGGGTGAAGACCCTGGAAATAGGACTTTTATGCTAAGATGATTTTTGGCATTGGCTAAATGTCCCTCTGGAAAGTTCTTTGGGGAAGCTCTAAAGAAAGAGGTGTCAGAACATGCCAACAAAAAAACCCACCAACCAAACAAACATAAATAGCCCCAAGCCTTATCTTGCAGCTTCTAGATTCATGAGGTGAGAAATATTTTTTTGGCCATATGTACATACACTACAGGAGAAATCAAAAATAGTGACGATGGGGTGAGGATACAGAGGGATGGGACAAACTCCCATGTCATCAGTTTCTTACCATGACAAATGCATGGAGGTCAGAACAGAATTTCCCATCATTTGTAGGCAGTGGAGGCAGACAACATGCAACAATCGGGTGTGAGTTTACCATGGTTGCAGTGAGTATATCCTGGGCACATTTCATTCTGTTCTCAACTTTAGAAGCAAATAGCCCTTTTAATACCAATAGGAATGGTAGAACTTTTTCCATGCACAAAAATTTACTCTGGCTTCTGCTCTTGTTCTGTTCTGTAATGCACAAACGGAATGTGGGACTTGGGGCAGAGCTGGAAGGCAAAACACTCAGCAAACTGGGATGAAAGTTAAAATAACACTAGCAGTGACCTCCTAATGGTAAAACTTTCATGTTGATGACAATGAGAGCAGGAACAGACCCTTTATCATATAGTTATTAAATTTACTAACATAGAATCAATGTTTAGGTCAGATTTTTTTAGTGGCATTGTTACTCTAGCCTGGCTTGTTTTGCTTTATTGAATTGACTTTGATGCCAGAATTCCTTTTGCTAATATACCTAATAATCTTTACTTCAGTACTTGATCCCACTAACAGTCAATACTACACTAGATAGCATTATAGTCTATCATTGTACTGGCCATATGCCTGTTCTTTTAAGTAATAGGCCAAATCCATTGAAATTAATGGACCTGATTTGTTTTCTATTACTGAAAAACAAACAATGTTTACAAGGAATTTTAGTCAGCATGTTCAGACTTTTTAACACCTAGACCAATCATTAATGATGTTGTTAATTATGCCTTTTGGCATCAATCATATCACTCTATATAATGCCACATGACTGCTGTACCATCTGACATTACCATAACTTGCTATGATTGATACATGTGTCCTGTCTTCTTTTTGCAGTAGGCTGAGTGGATGACATTAAGCATTGTTTCTGAGCTATGTACAGAGTGACTGACTCAGAAGCCCATGCTAATCATTTTTTGAGAAGGGATTACAAATAATTTTGTTGAAAGCCTGAAATGATATCAATAAAACAGACTTTGACAAAATGTCTGTTCAGAACTAATATTGTAGTTCTACTCAGATCAAATAGCTCAGATTTAAGCAATAGATTAATGTTATGTGAATGGGGATGGGGAGAGAACTAGAAATAGTCTATAATCAGAGCCATATGACCTGGAAGAATTACATTTCTCTTGGGTTTAAAAATGTCACCATTTGATTATTCCTGCCAAGTCATCAATGATATGGTGAGCCCCTTCAGAGGAAACAAGAAAACTGATCCAGAGTGGGTGGGTAAGGTTCTGTGGCCTGCAATATGCCAGAGGTTAGACTAGATGTCCCTGATGGTCCCTTCTAGCCTAAAGTTTGAGTTTATGAGAACAACAAACATCCAATATTCCTTATAAGAAACGTGACATTATCCCAAATGTCAGTTAATTTACACAAAAGATGTGAACACTCCTATAAGAAGAATATAATTTGGCTGAAAAACTGTAATCAGAAATCTTGCAAATTGGCATGAACTACTTCCCTAGTCAAGAGAGTCACAAATGTATATTAAGAAAATGGTGTAAGGCAAGCGGAAAAGAGGCCGTCCAAGAAATACCTGGCGAGGTGACCTTCAGGCTGATAGCAAAAAAATGGGCTATACCTGGAACCAGCTAGAGTGAATGGCCCAGGATAGAGGACTCCGGAGATCTGTGGTTGGCGGCCCATACCCCGATTGGGGTGACCATGAGTGAGTGAGTGTGGTGTTGTTAATGAAACCCCATTTAAAATGAATGGCCTCTTTGAGATTTTAGGATGAAATCTTGACTTCAGTGGGCCTAGGATTTCACCCATACTGTTTTAAAACAAGATTAGTCCTGGACTAATTGGCTTTCTAAAGTATATAAGCCATGAAAAATTTATTTCGTACAAAGGAGTAATAATTCTTTGTATATTGTATTTGGGGAAAAAATGCACAATTAATTTTAAAATAATAATGAACATAATTTAATTATTAAGGGAAGTTCTTCAAATGTCTGGATTTATATTGTTACATTTTCTCATCAAGAACAATTTAATTATGCAATATGTCATCATTTGTATGATAGTGTTAAAGATCTAGTAGTTCTATTATAAGTACATTTTGCTTCTGGCAAAGTGTAGCAAACAAAAGCAGTACTTTTTCCTTATTTTTTAAAGGCTTACAAAATGTTCACAGCTGTAATTCTTTGGGGAAATAAAGCAGAAATATGAAACTTTTGTGGCTTCTGGATATTACACATTTTTGCACCAAACTATAATTTTAACCTTGTTTCTGCAGCCATTCATGCTTATCTTGAAACATGTTCATAAGCATTTTCAGGATCAGAGTGTTCTTTTGAACAAATATTTTTATGGGGAGAAGATGCCAGGGGATGATTAATTCATAATTAGGACTTATTGGCCAAGATTTTCAAAAGTGAATAGTGATTTTTGGGGCCTGAGGTTTTTTGAAGTATTTTTAAAAAGGCCTGATTTTCAGGTCCCTCAAGGAGTCTCAAGTCAGGCATTCAAGTGGGATTCCTAAAATCAACAGTCAATTTTAAAAATCTTGGCTAATGACTGTTACTCTTCTCCCGCTGGGGGTGAGTTTTTTATGCGGATCGGAGAGCTCTTTCCTGTTGGCATAGAGTGGCTGCAACATGTGTTGCAGCGTTGTGAGTGCAGACTTTTCTCCAACAAAAAAATCTCAAAGTAATTCTGTTTCAAAAAGGTTTTACTGCATGCTGCAAAATAATTTCCATATGGAGCTTCTTAGCCCTTAGGCAGAATCTCATTGCTTGGTAGCCACACTAACACAATCAAACCATTCTAGTCCATCAAATTAATGCTCTGTTTAAAAAATGAATTTATAAGACCTGTCACAACAGCATATTCTTTCTTTATCTTTTATGCTTACTATTTTTCAATTTTAAATATATTGGTAAGAGCCTTCCCACTTCCAGCTTCCTCTACCCAAGCAACCTGCCTTTATCTCTCTGCTTTTTTGACTCTGTGTAGTTTCAAATCAGTTTCCATCTCATCTCTCAATTTCTCTCTCCATCTGCTGCTTATTATTTAGTATTTGACACTTGCATTGCTGTAGCACCTCGAGCCGTGATGCTTTTCTATAAGATAAGTTAGGTGGGCTTTCCTCATGAGTTACTGGAGCAGAGCAGAACCAATTGGTACTGTTATAGCAAGCGCAGATCCTCCTGTGAGTTTTTTGGTTTCTGTCTGGTTCGCTGCTGTTGGACTGGTTTGGATGCCTCTGAAGGAGACTGGGCCAGAGTCATTAAATCTACTCACTCTGGCATCATCTCTTAAATATCCTGAAGTGTGAGCTGTTAGGCAGTTACTAAAATGGGCCTCCTTTCTCCAGGGCTGCCCAGACGATTCAGGGGGCCTGGGGCAGGGCCGCGTCTTCGGCGGCAGTTCAGCAGTGGGTCTCTCTTGGAGGGAAGGACCCGCCACCAAATTGCTGCCGAAGAATGAAGCGGTGGCGGTAGAGCAACCCAAGTGCCGCCAATTGCGGCTTTTTTTTTTTCCACCGCTTGCGGCACTTGTACTCACCAGACAGCGCTCCAAGGCTTCAGCAGCACTTCAGCGGCAGGTCTTTCACTCACTCAAAGTCTTCTGCTGCACTAAAGGACCCGCAGCCAAAGACTAGGAGCGAGTGAAGGACCCACCGCCGAAGTGGGTCCTTCCCTCCAAGAGAAGGCGGGAGCGGCTCGCGGGACCCCTATGGTGAAATATTTTCCCACAGATGGTACAGATCCAGATACAATACCAATAATTATTAAATGCCATTCCAAGATTTGTGATAGGATAGGTAATACAAATAGATAATCATCTTTCTTCAAGGCATAAGTGAAGATTTATTCTCCAAAGATTCCTGTGGAGCTAGAAACAGTTCTGTAAAATAGAAGGAAGATTAGGCTCTTTTGTGCTACAGACATGAAAGCTATGCATATCTACATCTCTCAAATGAATCTGTGTACACACACTGAAATGCCTTATACATTTCATACACGACAGAAGGAAGATGAATGTTCTAGTTTTCTTTGCCTCTTTAAAGCAGAATGTCTACAAATGGGAATTCTTTTAAGTAATAAAATAAAATACATCTAAGAAGTGTTGAGGTCCCAATGGATAATTTTAATTTTGACAATCCATCTATTACCTAAAAATCACAATTTCTAAGAATCTTAAACCAGAATAAATGCAGGCTGGGAAGCAGGGCAGGAGGGATTCCCCAAGAGACTAGCTCTTGTCCTGATATGTATTTTGCTGCTTTTGAAAGTTACTTGTCTGAAATAGCAATTCCAGGAGCAGCTAGGCAGCAATGAGACTTTGTTGCTCAAATTGAGAGATTTTTGTTTTAAGTAAAAGTGATACTCTCCAGAAGACCAGACTACTATCATATTAGCAAGAAGCTAGAAGGAAATCCAGTGAAGCAAGTAGTTCCGTTCATACCGCTAGTGCCGCAAGATGCCACACAAGAGACTTGACTGCTTCTCTGCTGAAATGCAATTATCAACTACACCTCAGTAGAATGTTTAAGTTGACTTTATAAAGCCCTTTTCTGAAACACCTGTACAAACATAAATGCTTGTTAATGGCTTGTGACTAACTTCATAGTGTGTTACAGCTATTTTAATCCCCAGTAAAAATGGAAATTGTGATGAAAGCATTCATGGAAATCTTTGTGCATAGAAACATTCATGATGATCCTGTGGGTATCTACAATGACAAGGCAATAAATTTGGTCAAAAAGTTTTAAGACTTTTTTATGAAAAATGCACACATACAATTTTTCATTTTTTGACCGGCTCTACAAGACACAGACAAAACTTTTCCTTTCTTCTTTAGGTGATATACCAGAAATTACATGACTAAAGTAAACACTTATTCAGGGATCGGCAACCTTTAGCACACGGCTTGCCGGGGTAAGCATGCTGGAAGGCAGGGCTGGTTTGTTTACCTGCCGTGTCTGCAGGTTTGGCCAATTGCAGCTCCTACTGGCACATCCCTTGACCTGCACCACTTCTCGCAGCCCCCACTGGGCTGGAAGGGTGAACCGCGGCCAATGGGAGCTGCCATTGGCCGAACCTGTGGATGCGGCAGGTAAACAAACCAGCCCGGCCCACCAGGGGTCTTACCTTGGCAGGCCACGTGCCAAAGGTTGCCGATTCCTGAACTATATGATGCAATCTAAGAGACATTGAACAAGGTAGCTGCAGATTAGATGTAGTATTATTATTATTATTATTAATTTTATTTTTTTCGAGAATTCTCATTGAAAAGGTCATTTAGATTGGTGTTAAAGATTCTGTCTACTTACTGTTTGTTTATAATAACAAGGGTAAAATCCTGGCTCTGTTGAAGTCAATGAGAGTTTTGCCATTGACTTTAATAGGGTTAGGATTTCACCTCAAACTTTCTTTTTAGCTTAATTTTAATCTTTGGATGCTCGAGTCATTCATCTAAATTCTCCAGATTTCCAGCATCAGATCCATAACTTTTCCATAGCAATTAGAACAAATACTTATTCCACAAGATTGGATGTTGTAAATGGAAATTGTTTCATAAACATGGAACACGATCAACATTCCAGACTGTGGTGGAAAATAACTTCATGTAATTTTTTCAGGTGGATGATTTGGGTGCAGGCCCATAAGTGGCATAACTAGCCAGTAGGTATGAATTGTCTAGTGTTGAATGAAATTTGAATTGCTTGCTAGCTGTTTGCACCAGGTGTGAATCCATATTCACTTTAAAAGGTGCATGACCGTCTTTTCCTCCATGAGGTACACAATTCCCAGCCTAGTGAGTCAGCATAATGGCTTTTTGGTTCTGTGCAGATTCGTAACACTTGACCCCCTGTCCCAGTACTAGATGGTAGTCAGGAACTCTGGATTATACTCAGAGTTCAGCCTCAGGCCACCTCTGTGACATCTGGTAAATCCTTTAACTGCTGTGCCTTAGACCTGGTCTACATCTAAAACAAAACTTCACACCCTGAACGCCATAGTTAGGTCAACCTTTTCAATGGCTATTAGTCAGGATAGGCAGGGATGGTGTCCCTAGCCTGTGTTTGCCAGAGGCTGGGAATGATTACCTGTTCTGTTCATTCCTTCTGGAGCACCTGGCATTGGTCATACAGGTCAGACCAAAGGTGGCCATTTTTATGTTCTTATCTTTAACCTAACCCTAGATGGAGCCAGGTCAACAGAAGGTGGATTACCTATGGTGATGGGAAAACCTCTTCTGTCAATGCAGAAAGCATCTACATCATGGCACTGCAGCAGCACAGCTGCAGTACCATAGCTGTGCCATAGTAGCAGCTGTAAAAAAAAAAAAAAATTACATACTACTTAGGAGTCTTGTAAGGTTTGTTTTTTATTTATCTTAATGATTGCCTTGAGATCATAGGATGAGAGATGCCATAGAATTGAACTGCATAATTATACAATATTTTTAAAATACTTGTATAGCAAAAAGTTGTAAATTTTCATTGTTTTGCAGGGGGAATTAGACACACAATTCCCTGTCATTGATAATTGGAATTCTGCTTCAATTTTTTCCTGGCTTTGCACTGAAAATATGCCTGTTCATTTTTGCAGTCCCTGAACTTCAACCACTTCTCCCTTACAAACAGCCCCCATTAGAAAAGCTATCAAATTGACCCAGTATGGGCAAGCATAGCTTTGCAATGTCAAAAGATTATAAAAGAGCAGCCACTGCTTTCAACTTTCTTAAAGGGGGTAAAAATGAAATCAGTAGACACTATTTATTCAAATAAAAGTGTAGCTCTGTGACAATAATTAGCATTGCTGGGGTTTATATGAAAAGATGGTGGTTATACAAAGAGCAGCAGATAACAGGTATATTGCTGAGTATATCGCTGAAAGAGGAGAAAAAATTGTTAGTTCTCAGCTTTCTGCAGTCTTATCTGAGTTCTGCTTAATGCTATCCTATTTATTTGACTGGAACAGAATTTTTGTGTGCTAGCGTCAAATCACTGCAAAGGATGCACAGGAAAATGCAGAGCTGCAATAGGAGTCTGACTTTGGGGAGTCTGTCTGGTGGAGAGTTCCACTAATGTGTATGGAACATACCCAGTTGTAGATTATTGGGAAAATGTTATATTGTGTCTGGGTTAGCTGAGTTCATCAAATACAGTAGAACCTCAGAGTTATGGACACCTTGGGAATGGAGGTTGTTCATAACTTTGAAATGTTCAGAACTCTGAGCAAGACATTATGGAGTGTTCCTCGGAGCAGACTGCTTGGAACAGGTGCCTGCGAACTTCAGTGTCTTCACCTCCTACCTGTAAGTGGCTGACCCCCGTGTGGCGAGTAGGGAGTGTGGGTGGAGACAGGCAGCCCAGACGTGCCTACCTTTAAGATACAATACAGGGACAATACAGTATTTGGTGAGTTTTTTGTTTGTTTGCTTTTTGCCTCCGCTGCTGCTGATCAGTTACTTCCGGTCCCACATGGTGTCCGGTTGATCGGTCCATCTGTAACTCTGGTGTTCGTATCTTTTAGGTTCTACTATATGAATGGCATCCTCTACTAGTATTCATATCATAGCGCATGCTTCATTTAGTACTAAACATTGAAATGATTAAGTAGTTGAAAATGAGGTGCTCCATCCTGTAGAGATTCTCAGTGTAATATAGGAAACATCCAATCAGAATGCAAAACAGTTTCCATTTACTCTACAAGATCTGTTGTGAGAGGGAGAGGAGTGGGGAGCTCTACAAGTTATTTCATTTGGCACTTCCTTCTAGTTAACACAAACCAATAAATTAAGCCTGAGTTACCAGTTCAGAAACTTTTAAAGGTGGTTCCATGATGGTGACTTATTTTCTGTACTATGGTAAAGTCCAACCTATGCAGTTGCCATTACTGGTAGTTTAAAAATGATTGCTGTAACAGGAAAGGAAAAAAATAACAATTTGCCTGGCAGTCTCAATCTTTGCATAAATGAGGCATTAGAGATTTTACCCTTTATTGATGGCAGGAAGGGCGTTTCCTTTTGTTTCAGAAGCAGTCCTTTGTGAGAACCCACTCAGCTACTCTTAAACAAATACTACTTAAACAAAATAAAATCAAGAAAATATCACTGAAATGAAGCTACTGTATATAATACTGATTTTTTTCTTCCTACCCCCAGGCCTCATCCTCAGAACAGTGACAGTACATACAAACTTTAACAAAACACTCTGATAAGCTGTGACCATGGTGCCTGGAGAGGGCCACCTGAGATTGCTCAATGAGGGCAAACTGCCAAAACTGGTGGCTAATCTAATAATTAGATTCACCAAGCCAGCTTCTACAATACTTTACTGGTGACCCAGAAGCTAAAAACACAGCTTCTTTAAAGCAACCTGCTTCTTTAAAGCAACCAGCTCCTTGGTTCCCACTCAGACAGTCAAGTCAAATATGGTGAGGATTACTTAAAATCTTGTTCATCGTATACAAAGTTCTGCCAATCCCAAGGGGCACTACCCACCAGGTCAATGAATATTTCAGATCTGATCCAAAAACACACTTAAAGCCAATTCTTATTAACTAAATTAAGATCTATTTAAAAAGAAAAGAGAGTATTGTGATTAAAAGAGCATTATACATACAGATATGAATAAAGTTCTTAATTCAGTTTCATAGTAGAGATGGTGAGCTGCTGATTTGTATGAAATTGATTCTGGAAGAACTTTCTAGGTTATAGTCCAATAGCAGTCGATTTGTAGAGTCTGTTTAAATTCTTCCATGAGAAATAGCAGGGTAATCCAGACTTGAGATGGAGACCTCAGTCTTGCGAATTAAGTAGATCTGGGATGAAAAAAGGATCAGGTCCAAAAGTCCTTTGTAGCTGTCGTGCAGGTTCTGACAGCCTCTTGACAGCAGGTATCCCTTATATGAAGAATAGGTAATATACATTGTGGCTTTTGAAGCAATACTCCTATTTCCTATGTATACAAAGGTAATTAGTTGCATTCATCAGCACAAGGTAATTATTCATACAAGGAGTTCATATACAGTTTACTAAAAACTTCAAAGAGAAATATAGAAAATATTACATTTAAGTTTCATATAAATGTTAATGTTCCCTTCTGACCTCCGAGTCGATAGAACATAGTAACAAGACAGGAAGACAAATTTATCATCTACCAGTTAATGAGATCACATTGTGAAGCTTCTAACAGATGTAGGTAAACACAGACAAAGACAATTAGTATTTACTTCTAATTCTTTGACCATACAAACTTAAATTTCAAACACTGGTCTATCTAAGATGGCTTTGATAACTATTTACCCTTTCAACACCTCTCTAATATGTTCTTAGAAGTTCATCTGGGTCACTTTAGCCCACTGATTGCTTAATTGTTTCTGGCTCAGTGTCACATAAGCGGAATTTTGAGAACTCTTGATTAATCTTTTTGAACAAACAGCTTTATGTTTAATGGAGGATCTGTATGAGACTGTTTAAATTTGGGGAACTTTCTATCTGACTGTTTCCCCATATGGTCTTTTCTGGTGCTTTATATATATATGCATGCACACAAACTTTCACACCCTAAAACTAGTGAATAAAAGGGCAGAAACATCTCCCAGCTAATAAAAACACAAAATAACAATAAGATAACAATGGGTTCATGAACTCTTCGGTTCAGCCCTGGGTTCTGATGAAACAGGATGAGAACTATCGTCAAAGAGCCAAATGACTGGCACAATGCTTCTTGATGATTGGGTTTTGTCGGTTGAAGAGAGAACCTGGTCATAATGAGGTATAGCCCTTTAGCTGATGTGACTTCATCTCCGTGACGTGATCAGTCTCAGGGTTCTAGATTCAGTCTTCCCTCAGACAATTTGTTAGCCCAAAAGGTGAGGGCTTTCAGTCTTACCCTTGATCCTTATGGTTTGTGAGCTTTGCTCGCTCCACCTTGCAGTGTCTTCCTCCAAAAACTATTAGCAAATCACTTGTGAAACCTACCTTGGAGCCATGAAATTTGGTCCAGTCAGGTTTGCATTAGGTCATCCTTTGCCAGCATGAACTTGGAAGAGTTCCACTTAAGCCTGCAATTAAAAAAATATTCAGTGTTTTGCATCCCACAAAGACTGTAAGTTTGTGACCTCCCCACCCACTGTAAAATAGACAAAATGAGGCCACTTGTGAAGTAGTGACATGGTCTCATCTGGATGAAAAGTTTTTGAGATGATGCTACGTCATTAGTTTGCAGAAAGCTTTACCAAAATCCTGGAAGAATAACTTTTTGAAAAGATCTTGGAAACCAACAGCAACTCAACATTCATCCTTCAGCAAGGCTGAAAATAAACTTGAACATCTTACGACCGACTGTCATCTTCTTCCAAACAAAATGATTAGTAGTCTTTACATTTCGGAACTAGGTCATACATCAATCAAGCTTATCTTTGAAAGGTTTCATCTTGATAGAGAAAAGGTACTTTACAACATCTCATGATGAAACCCATTTAAGAATTATAAACAATTCAAGTTTATATAAGGTCTGTATCTCATATGCACTATTTCCCTCGCATCTTGCCATCCTCATCTATGCCTTTCAAATCTCAAACTTGGATTAGCACGTTGCACTTGACATGAGACAGTGAACCATTCTGGGATTGCAGCTAATTCTGAATGCTGCTATCATTGTATAAAGCAGTACATTTTTATATATGACACTGTAGCTCTTTTGGCTTGTAATCGCCATTGATTTACTGGCAGAAGTTTGGAGCATCGATATTGTTTTCTCTGATCACATTTTGTATGCACCCATGCAGCTACTGCACTAATATATGCAGACCCATAATGGTTTGGGACTTAAAGACTAATGCTCTCCTTGTGTGATACAATGCAGCTGTGAACAGCTGAGGCTAAAAGCCCACTGGAAAAAGTTGGGGGTTGGGCATTATCAGTGAGACAGCCTTAGCTTTGAAACTACCTCTTCCTCATTTTCCGGCGTCATTACTTTTTGGTTCATCATAGTCAGGATCTGTGATCTTCATGGGATGCTGCAATATTCACATAATTTAAATAATCATTTCTGGGAAGAAGGAAGGCTAGAGGTAGGGATGTAATCTGAGTTAACTATTAAAGTATTTTTGTTTATTAAGGAAATTGTTCTTACTGTCCTTCAGACAGTGTCATTTTAATTTTTATATACACCAGAATAGCTACTGTACTGATATGTGCAGCGTATAATGCAAATAAATGAATATAGTGACACTGAAGTCACAAAAGGTTGTTACTCTTTCCTAATCAATCTATTTTCAATTACCTTGCTCTTTTCTTGATCTAGTATAAACAGTTAAAGTAGCCTATTCCTTTTAATCACATTAAAGTCTATACGTGTCTAACCATTTTAACCTTTCATTTCCAGCAGCTACTCTTTATTTCAAATGCTTTTTGACCTGAATTTTGTTTTATGGGGGGTTTTATGGACCCTCATCCCAGCTTGGTTTTCACTTTCTAATTTTGTACGGCATCCACGCTATTGCTGAAACTCTGTGAATGGTGCCACTAAATATGATTTTAAATGAGGTGGAGAATAACATGTCATTCGTAAAAAAACCTAAAGAGTCCTTGTGGCACCTTAGAGACTATTCCTGTTCTTGTATATCAGGTGCTTCTATTTTAGGTGATTAAAGCTGCCATTTCTCTGTGCACTTAGAATATCCAGACATGGTAAATCTCTTGGTCTTGAAGTTTTCCTTCATAGCATCAAGTGATCAGTTATTCAGACTGTAATTTACTATAATCAATTTTCTGGGTCTTGCAGATCAAAGAGATTTTTAATTATGCAATACAAGGTTGAACATGGACTCATCTCTCCAAGGAATGTTCAAACCTCCCTAACTTATTTAAAATCCCTTAGAAGCCATTAAATCTATGAGCAGGATTAAGCAACAGTTCTTTAATTACCAGAATATATTACAAATATATTTTTATTGCTGTCTTCTAAATAGAGTTGCTTTCCTCCAATCATGTCTTCCCAGACCAAACAGAGATTCTCTTTCTTGCCTTACTCTGTTAGGTTTGTGGAATGTCAAAGTGGAAGGTTACACATGCTTCTGCTGCCCTTGTCACTACCCGTCCAAAGCTATATGACAATTCCCATATTTTCTTGACAGTTTTAACTGCACAATTCTTTTCATGTAAGCACTTAAGTGTGACTAACTGTCAGACTCTTGAACTCAAGTCAAAACACTATTTTTTTTCCTTTGGAAAAAGAAGGTGGCTGGAATATGAATGCAACTGTTAGCCACATAACCAAATAGATTTCTTCACTTAGCACAGTCCTGGATTTCAGAAGCTAACCCACACCAAAGGCTAAAAGATAGAGGCCCTTCCTGTTTGCAATTGCATGGCAGTGAATCTGGGGCTCAGCTATGGAATCTGGAATGTTCAGTCTATGGGCCTACTCCTTTCATTCTCCAAAACCCTGGATCTAAACATCTTCTCGTGAATGGGTTTGGAACTGAAGCTGGAGAGGAACAATAAGGCCTATCTCTAGTAGTTACAGAATAATAGAACCTATATTCTGAATTTACTTTTAGATTCTGATTTTGTTTGTCTAGACTAGTGGTTCCCAAACTTGTTCTGCCCTTGTGCAGGGAAAGCCCCTGGCAGGCCAGGCTGGTTTGTTTACCTGCTGCATCCGCAGATCCGGCCGATCGCAGCTCCCACTGGCCGTGGTTCGCGGCTCCAGGCCAATGTGAGCTGCTGGAAAAAGCATAGGCCGAGGGACATACTGGACACCACTTCCAGCAGCTCCCATTGGCTGGGAGCAGCGAACTCCAGCCAGTAGAAGCTGTGATCAGCTGGACCTGTGGACGCGGCAGGTAAACAAACAAACCAGCCCGACCTGCCAGCAGCTTTCCCTGCACAAGTAGTGGGACAAGTTTGGGAACCAGTGGTCTAGACAATAACATTAAAACAAACAAACAAACAAACAAACCACTACTGAGGGTAGCCAGGGAATTAGGATGGATTTTCTGCTTTTCTTTTCTCTATGGGTTTGTCATCTTACTGTTTTCGCAGGCATGTTACCCTTAGAATCAAACATCCCATAAACTTTAGCTAGTGTCCATTACATGACACTGTCATGTTGAAACAGCATCTGCAAACAAATTCAAACCATTTCTGGTGCAATGACTGTATAATAATCTCAACCTATCAAAATATTAGTCACGTGTGTACAATTTCCCCACAAGTGGCTACTGCCATCTTTGTTTTCTTCTTTTTAGGATTAGTATAGTTTATCATACCATATGTGACATTTTGAATATGGATATATTTCTGCTGAGTATGAGTAGCTGAAGTTTATATGATATCGTAAATTATCTCATGACCTGACTGCATTAGCATTCTTGGGCTGAACGTCTTATTTAGCACCTTCGTTTGTTGTCTGAATGGTCATTTCAGTCCCTTAAATATATTTTTACGCTGGTTGTTGTAAATTAATGTCTAGTGTTCACATTTTGTTTTGTAACTTGATGAGAGCAGTAGAGCAGCAGACAAAAATAATTCCTCTTGCCTGGTACAGATTATGTAAAATTGCTTTTCAGGGACTGATGGTGGAGTGATTAGCAACAAAGGACAGTGCAGTGGGAGGTCATAGAGGTTCAATCCCCTACCAAAGCCTTGGTGTAAGTCTAAATGAATTGAGCACTATAGCTGGAAAATCTCGGGGCTGGGCACTTGTCTGGAAAGTGGGAGAAATGGTACTCATCTAAGATTGGCTTGAAAATGGAGACAAGAATCCAGCACTATACACTAAAAAATATGGGCCACTAGGGGAAGCAAGTTGAGTAAAACTTGCTTGTCAACAATCCCACTTAATTTTAGCAATGTTTTGTAAGTGGGGTGGAACATGAATAAATAGAAAATACAAGGAAAAAGAGTGGAAAGAAAATACATCTTCACAGAATTTACTGAAATCATGTGAGGTCTACGCCTGCCCAGCTACTCAGGTGTGACACCAGTTGAAGTCAGTGATGGCTTTGCTTAATAAGAAATGCAGTGTCAGGCTCCTGAAGTAGTTTTATTGAGTCAGAAGTCCCACAATTTGAAGTGCTAACACGGGTTACATGTAGGAATGTGCACTCTGCAAGAACAATCTTAAAGTGGGATTTTTCAAAAGCATCTACGGAAGTTAGCCGCACAAGTTTCTGCCTCCCCACGCTGTTTTTTTTAAAATCCCTTTTGTGATTTTGAAAATCTCTTCCCCCTACCACCTGTAGTGTGGAATTTACAAGAAGTTAATTTTATTTAGAGAATTTTCATCAAACTCAAGATTCTAACTTCCTTTATATTCTTCAGTAAAACAACTTTACAAGAAAGTTACAATTTACAACGAAAATGTAGTCCTGAATCATGCTTTTCTACATTGTTTGTGTAGTAGACTGGCATTGTCTCAGCCAATCAAAGTACTGGGATGTTGAACAGCTACTTCCCCTTAACTACCTGTTATGTTCTCCATTGTGCAAATACCTGTTTGCTGACTGAGGGGTTTGATTTTACATAATTACTGATTTATTTCCTGATTATGAAAATATCCCTATTCTGAATGTCTACTATAAAACTCTTGACTCTGGCTACTGCCTCAGAATTCCTTATCCATATGCCTGCAATACATTTATTTGCAGCATTTGACTTTTGCCTCATCCTATTGTCAGGTACTAAATACAATACAGTTAAAAGTAACTGCAGAATTCTTACTCTGAGCTAGATCTTGCTACCCTTACTAATATATAGTGTTGCCTTATTCCTTGAATAGCCCAAGAGAGAGCAATGGGCTATTATATTGCCACTCTGGATATGTGAGCATGTGCTCCTCCGGGGGAAAGGAGGAGCAGGTGGGGAGATATTGTTAGAAACAGTGACCATTTCAGGTTTATATCGAGACCGGATCAGGAACTGAGGAAGTCATAGTTACGTGATGCTCTTGCATGGGGAATTCTAATTGGTTAATGACTTCAGTGCACCAGGGGTAAGGTGACAGAGAGCAACATTTCAGCACAGGAACTTTTGTGATTATTGCTAACTCACTATGGAACAGATTCTGGGTTAATCCACTTGCAGTATGAAAGCCTGGGGGTTGATTAACCCAGGTTAGTTGTTACGTCAAAAGCTGGAAAAACCCTCATATTATTATCTAATTAACATCAAGGTAACTTATAAATTTAGCACTAGAAATCTTAGAAATAAAAGCACCTCAAATTATCATCTAATTGCCTGACATAGTCAATTTATAAATTTAATACTAGAAAACTCTCCAGAAATGGAACTTTTACTAATAAAAACCCTCTCCCACACATTTTTCACCTATGTTCCATTTTTTTAAAAGAAGAGATTCATTAAAGCAGACGTGAGCTCAGCTGTTTTCTACTTCTTTACAAGTTTGTTTATATTTTTGTTTATTACAAAGTAACCAAAAAAAGTATTGTAGTTGGACTTTAAGGACAGCTGTTCCTGTCCTTAAAGCATTGACTGCTCATTATGAGGTCTGATATTTCAATCTCCATCACTATTACATTAAAAAACAAAACAAAATAGATTATCAGTAATACTACAAACAAGTACACATAATATCGTCTTGCAATATATGGAATACAATTAGCATTTTTAAATAAAGGGACCATGATGGCAGCCCCAGGCAGTGGGAAGCCTGAGCTGGCAGCAGGAAGGGATAAAAGTGGTGATGCAAGGCAGAAATGAATTCCCTTCTGCTGGAAAGGGTTTAAGAGGCAACACAGCCGCCAGAATGTGTGCTGCTATCTTAAATGGGGGATGCTGTAATACAGCACAATCCTCTGGGCAGCCTCCATGCATGGTGCTTAAATGGAGCCCCTTAGGAATATTTAAGGTGACTCTGCTAGGCAGAATTTTCAGGGGAAAGCGCACACTCCTTCAAATCATTCCTGAAAACCCACTTCTTGCAAACTCTTGCCTGCCTACTTCCACTCTGTTAGCTTATTGCCAGAGATACTGTAAGGAAAAATAACCCCCAACGTCATGGAACTAACACAACATGCTGAACTTCACCTTCCAATCAGATTGCTTCTCACTGTTCCATTTCCTTGCCCTTGCTTGTATATTGTCTGGCTAGATTGTAAGCACCTCAGAAGAAGGGTCCTTGTTTTCCTGTCTGTCTATAAAGTGCCTAGCACACTGTTGGCTCTAGACAAATACATACTAAAAATGACAACATGCCTGTCACAGACTCCTCCTGCAAGTACACTCTCTTTATCTATGCAAACTTGCTTTCTTTGTTCACTGGTTAGCTGCTGCTTTTGTATAGTTAGAGAGAGATTCAAGCAGTATATAACTCTTATTCTAATAACATTTTACTCCTCCCCTCATATACGATATTGCTGCTAAATATCTTGGACACTACTTCAGAATCTCAGCAAGGGAAACAGAAGACTCTCAGTTGAACTCCCTGCAGTTTGGCTTGCAAAGGATAGCAGCAAATTAACCTCTGCATGTCCGTGGGGGAGTCTATTTCAATCATGTTGAACTTTAAAGGAGAAACCTGCTTACTTTCACAGATTTTACCACTTTACCATGGTTGTCCTTGGGTGGTTTGGTGCTCTGCCTGGCTCTATGTAATTATAGTACATTTTATTTAGACCTGGAAAAAAGATAGATAGCTATCCAAATAAGGTGCCCATGGCAATGTAATTTGTTTTTTTCTTTTGCAAAATTACCCATAAGCTCCAACTTTGAGAAATGACATCACAGTTCAGGTGAATTAGCAGTGCCTAGTGCTTTAACAGAGAGTCTCTTGTGAATATCCAAGAGTGTGAAAAGATGTAATAGAAGTAAGTCAGGTGAGGCAAATAAATAGCTTGATTTATGCACAGACCTTGATTTGTTGGCATTTCCGAGCTATGTCTATACTACCGCTTATGTCGGCAGAATTTGTCACTTAGGGGTGTGAATAAACCACCCCTCACAAGCGACACAAGTTATACCAACATAAGCAGCAGTATGAACAGCACTATGTTGCTGGGTGAGCTTCACCTACCAACATTACTACAGTCTCTTCACCAGTTGTGCTGCAGCAACACAGCTGCATCTGTGAAGCTGGACTGCTGTAGCACTTCTAGTGTAGACAAGCCCTGAAATTCTGTACCAGCACTTATCAAATCTGCTCATCCTGGATCTTATTTAATCCGTACCTTTTTTTGTAGCCTGTCATAGATGTTCTTGATATATGATGAGTATATTACTGGAATAAATTGCCGTGGGAGGTTGTGGAATCTCCATCTCTGGAGATATTTAAGAGTAGGTTAGATAAATGTCTATCAGGAATGGTCTAGACAGTATTTGGTCCTGCCATGAGGGCAGCGGACTGGACTCGATGACCTCTCGAGGTCCCTTCCAGTCCTAGAGTCTATGAATCTATAATACCCAATAGTCTAGTTCTATGGGGTTTCTTGGTTTGGTTGGGGGGTGGGGAGAGGTTATTCTTGTTTTTTAGTAGCTATTTAACTTGATTCAGTGTGATATCTCTGGGTGTAATGACATAATAGCAAGCAATTTCACATAATGAATTATGATATTGCTCTCAGCTGTGGCAACAAGATTAAATTAAAACTTGTTAAAAAAATTAAAAACTGACTTTTCTCCTGGTCATTTATTTCACATAGTAATGGGTATTGCAAGCATAAATGAAATATCACTAGGAACCCTCTGTATGATGTTAAATCTTTTTTGGAGTAATGACTGTTGGACATCAATTTTATATATATTTATCCTAATCTTTGTCTGCTCCCTCCTACCTCAAACCAACTTGTTCAAGGCATCAAGAATTTATGAAAAGATTACTTTATATTTCATTGAAGAATTTCACTCCATGTGACCTTACATCATCCACTTAAGCAGATGGCTGTAAAGTGTGTTTCCAAAATCTTTCCACAGGAATTTAAGTATATACAGGATTAGGACTTTAATCTAAATTGTTTAGGATTAACTACAAAAAATAATCATGATCATTTTATCCAGTGAATAATGGATTTCCTTAATCTGATTTTAAAACTGGATGCAATAACAGAACTTGTAGTATTTTTACATGTCAAAAATGGGCTCTCAGAAAAGTGTTTTGACTGGGTGACATTGCCCATGCTAAGTGGACTTTTTTCTAGCTTTCCATACTACTTGATGTATACATCTGTAAACGCAGAGTTAGGAAGTTTAGGAATCAGATGGCTCTTTGCTTCTTGTTTGAAATGGAGCATAAGTGTTAGGTAGCAGATGGCCTTTTTTCCCTCTATAGTGCTAATCAAACTTTGATACATCTAGATTTGCACAAGGGAAAAGCTGACATGGCCGACTGAATGCATCTGCTAAACTGTTCCTTGCAGATCCTGAGAAATGACTCAATATTCAGTTAGTCTGGAAAGCTGGAACTAGAGGGACAACATGGTGGTTAAAATGTCTGCTTCTGTAAACAGCCAAAGCAGAGCCAATTGCTTACACGCATCTCCAAATCAGACTCATATGTTGGCTCTTTATAAATGACCTTGCTGCCCTAATGCCTGACTGAAGTCCCGTTTGTGCTAAAGTAATGTGAAAAATATAGACCACAACTGAACTCTTTTTTTGTATCAGTTAACTCAAGACTTTCTTGAGTAGGTTGTCTTTATGAATTGAGATGGTGAAGGACCTTGTTATGCAAATTTTGCATGCACAGGACTTCTGTTGACTTCTGTGGAAGCCCGAAGTGTGAAGGGCTTGTAGAACTGAGACTCAGATCCTTCTCTTGGTGAAGGCAGTCCATGCAACAAGAATGAGCAGGGATACTGGTAGATGTATCCCCTACAACAGAACTCCTTCCATGTGAGCCAAGAGTATATTCTGTGGGAGAACTTTGTTACTCCTCCATCCAAGAATAAAGCACTTCTTGACTTGTTGCCAGGAACTGGTTGCTGCAGGAGCTAGTAGCATGCATGCTAGTCAGCTGTAGTCCTGGCCTAACCCTTTTTCCCGTTCAGCCCTTCCCTTACTTTGGGTCATGATGTATCCTGTTATGTAGACCTATCGTCCACTGCAATCTAGTGTATTGTTCTACCTAGTTGTTTATATTGAGGGGATGGGGAAGGTTATTTTTATCCTTTTCTTTCTCTTTACACTGTGACCCAGCACTCATAAAGAATGATTTTCTAACCTAAGCTGGCTAGCCCAGAGTTATGTAACACTTGCCTTTTTACTTCTGGAAATATAGCTTCAAATTCTGACAAGGTAAAATGGGCTTCATCATTTTCACTCCTCCTTAGTGTCATCTTTCTTCCACCACCACACTTGGCATAAAGCCTCTATGGACAGGATAAGCTCAGCATTGGCATAGGAGGGGATGCTGTAGGTCAGCACTGAGGTGTATTTGCAGAGTGTCATAAGAAAAACTGTACTTGTGGCTTGCCATGGAGTGTACAGATGACAGATGGGGGTAGAGAGTCTAACTATCCTTGACCTGCTTTTTCTACTAGGTAGATTTGTGAACCTGCTACTAATTTGTAACCCAGGGACCTCCTTGGTGCCAGCTGGCACAGGACACAGGATGCATAGTGTTTTAGAGGGATCCCCTGGGTCAGATATATTCATAATAGTTCACCAAAGGGTGGCGTGAGGTATCTGCTAAGAGTCAGCAGCCAAGGCCAGCTCTAGGGTTTTTATTGCTCCACGCGACAGAAAAAAAAAAAAGCCATGATCGGCGGCAGCTCCCCCGCACCACATTCTTCTTCAATGGCAATTCGGGGGCATAGCCTTCCCTCCGAGAGGGACCAAGGGACCCATCGCCGAATTGCCGCCAAAGAGCCCGATGTGTCGCCCCTTCCGCTTGGCCGCCCCAAGCACCTACTTGCTGGGCTGGTGCCTGGAGCCAGCCCTGCCAGCAGCCCACTGGTCACAATAATCATTGCAAGATGTATGTATAGATAATATTTAAAGAGTTATTTATTTATGCTAAAAATATGTTCTTGAGGTCTTGGAGTTAAGGCAGGTCATCAGGTGGTGATGCACCTTCTGCCTGAAAAGAGTCTTTGATGTAGAAGCCATCTATCTTCCTGTCTATTTGTATATTATGTACCTATTTCTATCCTGAGCCACAGGCAAAAAATGAGTTTGTTTATTTATCCCTGAAGATTTCCTCTCTTGCAGGAGGAGGGTAGGAGGAACTCCTGTTTATGATGAAAGAAAAGGATTATTTTGGTATATCTTGGGATGCAAAGAAACAAGTGGGATCCTTCACCTAGGAGGCTAGCTGACAGCATGTCCGTCTCATGAACTGAAGGTCACAGACAACCTGGCTGTAAAGCACTGCAAAGATTTTGGGTGAGCATTGCTCTACAAGACATGAAAGTATCTAGTTAAGTCTAGGCTCTAGAATGTGTTATGCTTTTATTTCATACGTGACCATTTGTTTCCAATATTTCTAATACTAGCTATTACTTCAATTTCTGTGCTTTGTTAAATAAAAGTATACCTGATGTCACTCTAAACATATCTAAGTGCTGTGTGTTAAGTGGAGCAGTGATGTGAGAGAGAATTGATATCCTGGAGTATATTGTTTCTTTGGAAGCAGTGATTCTGTGAATACTGTTAATAGACAGTGGGAACATACTCCTAGGCAAATTATGATTTTAAGGTAACACATGATTTTAAGATAGTGTTTTCAAATGTCCGATCCTGGTGAGGCCTGTGGGTCCTTAAAACTGGAACGCCTCCTGAAGATGAGCTCTGTGAAACAGAGGGAAAGCTGATTTTGCTTATGACCTCAATCAGAACAGAAGTAACCCATTGCCAGTAAGGAGCTCATAAAAAGTATTTGCTTCCCCTCAGTAAAGAGAGATGAAAGTGACTGCATGTGAGTAAAGAAATTAAATAAACCTGGTGTGCCCTGACTTAATCCCATGGTAGTTAAGTCAATATTCATTGTTTTTTGCTCTTATGTTTGTGTTAACTGTTTGTTGCACACAAAGGATAAAAGTAGTAATGTGAGGCAGGGCATTTCACTTGGATCATAATAAATAATTGCAATCAGTTCACAAAGAGGGGTGTTGTGTGACTTCTAGGGAAGGTTCTGGTCCTGCCACATAGTTCACTATGCTCTATCTGGCTCTACCTATGCTTTACACACGGCAGTGAATTTAAGAAGAATGTGTTAAAAAAAAAAAAAAAAGGGAATATAAACCGATCATAAAGCAAATGAGCAGACTGAAAGCATAAGCAAGGTAAAGCCAATACTTAGGTTTGGTAGAATTAATTTTTTATATATAATTTGACAGATATCAATGCTTATTTTCTCAATTTTATTGATTTTACATTTTGACAGTTGTGGGAAATTATGGGAGGTCAGGCAAAGGAGGAGGTCAGACAATAATGATTTAGTGCCATGATTTAGTGGTTTAGATGTTGACATTTATAAAGTTCTATTTTTTTATCATTAAAAACAAATGATCAACATCACATCTCAAAATATAGAAAGTAAATATCTCTAAATCAAACTCTAAATTCTCAAGCAACATTTTTTTATTTTGCCTAATCCGTAAATTTTGCTTATCAGTGAAAATATTGTAATACGCTTTGTACAAATTATGTGAGTAGACAATTGTGAGAAGTGATTTAAAACTCATAGTTTGCTGATTAATAATATGGCAAAATGCACATAGCAGTGTTATATGTGAAATGATAAACATAAAGTGAGGCCAGGAGTAAAAGGTCTGGGAAGTGGCCAAACCTGTTCCTCAGAGACAAAAGGCAATCTGACACCTCAACCAGGTGTAAACAAGGACCATTACCTGCTAAATGGCATTGTTTGGCACGAAAGGGGGCAGGGGCAAAAGATCTACATTTTAGCAAATAAAACAGCATGAAGTTCCCTTCCACACAGACTGCCTATCACCTCGCTCCCAGCTGGAAATGATTCTTAAAGTTGGGACAGGACTATAAAAAGAATCAGCAGAGAACCTAAGGTACCCCTCCTCCTTTTGCTCCCCGCACTGCCTCCCCACCCTTCTCCATTGATTTATTGCACCAGACAGGACAAAGGAAGCAACCATTGAACTGTAGAAGGGGTCCTGACTGAAGAAGTTTGGTCAGTAAGACTGCTGAAATGGTGTGGTGAAAACTTTGCTTTCAATTTTACAAAGTTTGTTAAGTTAGGCACCAGTAGGTGTTTTATCTTGTAACCATTTCTGACTTTTATGACTCATTACTTGTATTCACTTAAAATTTTTTCTTTGTAGTTAATAAACTAGTTTTTCTCATCCAGGGTGTTTAAATCCAAGTGCTTGGGAAACTCCATTGGGGTGGTAAGTTATATGCATGTTATGTCTATAAAGTTTGTTATTGCTTAATATCATTTGTATTGTCCAGGACAGGGCTAGACAATACACTTGTGGGAAAGTCTAGGACTTGGGGGAGTGGGTTCACCCTGCAATATAACCAAGGCTAGTGAGAGCCAAAGAGTGAGTGTCTGGCTGCAGCACACAAACAGACATGGCTGGAAGTTACTTGCATCCTAGAGGCTGTTTGTGTGCTGTTTGTGCTGGAACCTACAGCAGCAAAGCAGTTTAAAAGGTTCCCCGGGTTAGAGGGTAGGGGTGACACAATTACTCATTAGTCTGGCTTGAACCCTGGATATGCCACAGAGCATACAGTGAAATTTACTTTTACTGATTTAAAAACGTAATCTTTCCAAACCTACCTGCACTTTAAATGTGAAATCCTAAGCTGTCATGTTATAACTATATAGGGCCTGTTCCAAAAGTCCATTGAAGTCAATAGAAAAACTGTATCAGGCCCATGCTGTAAAAATATGGCTGTGGTCCAGTCAGTTCATACTAACCTACAGTGAATTAATAGTTTAAAAATATACTTTTATGTACTGTCTGATTATAAAGTCTTTAGTTTAAATCATGGAAATAAGTAGATAATGCTGCAACCAACCACTTGCAAGAATTTTGAAAGCTGAATTTCTGCTGTTGCCTCACTCTGCTTAATTACAAGTCTAAACTTTTCCTTTAAGGTCAATACAAATAGCAAGTCTTTACCAAAAATAAATACATACAAAATAAAAGTAAAATCTCTTTATGGGGTGGGTGGAACAGTCAAGCAGCTGTTCCAGAATAGTCAATATCACTCCTTAAATAGCAATTGTCAGCCCTGTCTGCTTACTCAACACGTCTCTGAGGGACAAAAGTGGAGAAAATTCAACCAGTAAACATGGATTGGATGTGGTTCTGGTTGATATATTGCAGCCTTTGTACCACTCACCCACTGTCACTTGGTTGGGCATGTCATAAACATACTGCTAAGAGTAGCATAAAATCTCTCCTTTACCTGTAAAGTATTGAGAAGCTCAAATAACCTTTTTGGCACCTGACCTAAAGGACCAATAAGGGGAAAAGATACTTTCAAATCTCTGGGGGAAGCTTTTTGTTTTGTCTCTCTTTGTGTGTTCTCTCCTGGTCAGCGAGGAACCAGGGCAGGGAAAATACATCTCCTAAAGCCCTACCTGAACTAAGCATATAAGATTACAAATTGTAAATAATAGGAAGGAAATGCTAGATTGTTAGATTATCTTTTGTTTTAGCTTGTGAATTTTCCCTAGGTTAAGAGGGAGGTATTCTTGGGGGTTTTGTTTGTTTGTTTTTGTAGCTTTAAAGTTTTGCCTAGAGGAGAATCCTCTGTGTTTTTGAATCTGATTACCCTGTAAAATTACCTTCCATCCTGACTTTTACAGAGGTGCTTCTTTTACTTGGCTTTATAATAAAGTTCTGCTTTTAAGAACCTGATTGGTTTTTAGTGTCCTAAAAACCCAAGGGCTGGTCTGTGACCACTTTGTTAACCTATTTGGTTGGTAAATTATTCTCAAGCCTCCAGGAAAGGGAGTGAAGGGGCTTGGAGGGATTTGGGGGGAACAGGCACTCCAAGTGGTTCTTTTCCTTGAATCTTTATCCAACTCACTTTGTGGTGGCAGCGATACCATTCCAAGGAGAAGGAAGAATTTGTGCCTTGGGGGAGTTTTGAACCTAAGCTGGTAGAAATAAGTTTAGGGGGTCTTTCATGTGGGTCCCATCCCTACATGGGATTTTTTTACTTTTTTGAGGAGGAGTGTGGAATGGGAGTAGCGCCTTTTAAAAAACCTTTTTAAAAGGATAAATAGAGCAGATCCCTAACCCTCCCCTTTTCAGAATGTTTGAGAAAATGGCCTTACCTCCATTTCTCCATCCACCTCTCATCTAGGAAGATCCTTAGCTACACCTTTGGTTTCACTCTGGCACTGGCGAAGAGATCAGTTTCCTAAAGACATTAACAGCTTAATTTTCCTTCTTTATTGTCCTTGGCACCTATTCAGCCATTGACTCTGTGAACTGCTCTATCCTCTTGGACCAACTCCATAGCTATGAAGTTCCTTCCTTTGCCTTCAATCCAATGATGGATGAGTTTTATCCATTATTTTCTAAATATCCTCTACCAGTTGAACCTCTAATCATAATATTTAGTAAAGTAAAACCTCTTGGACTACTCTACTCAAACTTTCACAGGAAGATGTGTCTGTATTTCATGAATGAAAATAAAGCATAATGAATTTTTAGCAGCACATTTTGTTTTTCCTTATCTGTCTCTCCTGCCACCCACAATCTTATGTGTAATCCACCACACTTTAATGGAAATAAATTGTAGCAACAATATCCTAAGATAAATACATTCCTCACTCATATGATTAGCATATACACATTTCAATAATATACTTTTACTGGATGGATAGTTTACCTAATGACTAATTATTTATTTATCACTTGAAGAGGTATACAACAAGCCAGTTCTGTGTAGCAGCTATTACTAATGTAGACAATATGTTTTCTTTATTACAATAGTTAGTACACGTTCTAGTCAGTATTTTTTGGAAGAGTGTGGACTTTAATCCATCATCATAAACAGAGATCTATAAGCCCAGTAGCTGAAAGAAAGAAGAGTCCTTTTTGAACATCACATTTATTTATTTTCTTTCATCTATGACATCACTTTGTGCCTTACCAGCCTATAATGGCACAATAAAATCTAACTTGCTTTACTGGCAGTTACACTTTTTTCTGAAATTCAAAGTTTCAGCAATTTGCTTGATCCTGGCCAAAAGTAGGATGTCTGCTATTTGCAAATATCAAATTAAAAATGAAGTTAAGAGAAGGTGGCAAAACAATTGGGTAAAAATCCATGTTACCCAGAAACTGCTGGAAACAGGTATTCACTGGCTGCTTAAATTAGACGTTCCATTATGTTTATGCTATTCCTTACATTAAGGCTGGCATGTAATTCTTCATGAATTACTGTTTTATTATGTCAGAATATCTAAATAAGGTTGTCAGAGGTGAGAGAAATTTTTGATGTGAGTGTCCTATCTTTTCATATAAATGTCTTCCCTGATTGGTGCTATCACTGTAAGGGCAGTCAGAAAATCCACAGACACAAGGATAATTCAAGTATAAGGGTGAAATGGACTTTTATAATTAGTGAAAGAAAAACACAAACCAGCAATTTCTACCACATGGTGGCATTAGGGGAACTGTACTACAAGAAGTGCCGTCCTTGACATGAAATATAACTGAAATAAGTTATTACTTTCCCAGTCATTGTTTGCAAATCCTAATTTGGATAGCTACAGCTATTTCCACTTGCAGTTTCAATTAGATACAGCAGTCATTTTCAGTACAGACTGAATTCCGATACACATCTGCTTTATACTTTAGTAGATCAGAGTGGCTGCACATCAACGGTGGATACAATATGTGTGTGTGTAATCTACCATCTTTCTTTGATGCACAAAGGAGAAGAGAGAGTACCAAAACAGCAGGATAGGTTTCCTATAGAACATAGAAATGCAGTGGCGAATAAGCCCAGTTTAATTCTAGAGGCTGCACTTTGACTCCCAGGGGGATGTCTGCACATTGATTCGATGGAGGTGGCTAATCTAGCAGGTATCCTGTTGTAATCTTCAAACCATAAGCAGCACATGGTGGGCATGCGTGATGTTCCTGTTCAGAGGAGTAGGCAAGTGCATCTCACTACATCCACCTCAGTTTTTCCAAGGTGGGAGAATCCTTGTGTGTTAGGATGCACCATGCTGTGTCTTTGATCTTCACTTCTACCCTGGCTAAAGCAAGATTTGGACTACAGTTCAGGATACTTTGAAATCCCTGACCAGTACTGGAAAATAACTATACTTTCTCTTCTTTAAAGCAAAGAGATATAGGAGAAGTGGTGTTCTTGTATTAATATTGATCTATGTAATAGTACAAGGGTTTTTAAAAATAAAATTAAAATGTGGTCTGCTATCAGAGGTTCTTGTTAGTATTTGAAACTTACATTAGCTGGAACTTAATAGTTCACATGTTTTTTGATAATGAATTAACTTGGAGCCATGTACTACTCTTGATCCAAAATAATACCAGTTGATGACTTAAGGTATTGCACTGACTGTATGAAATTTGAGTATGAAAACACTTGACAGGACACTCCTGTTTCTCCTCCAGCAGTTGTGAACTAAAATCTCTGAGACTAGAGCAATCCCAGATGCCTATATAATTAAGGTGCAGTAAATGCCATGTAGATTTGTAGGAACAATTCAAGCCTGGTGTAAGTGCCTGCAGCACTCATTGACTTCAGTGGAAGTCATATCCTTTTATTTCAGGAATAATTTTGCCCTACAGTACCCATTATCTATATAGGAGGACCAATTTCTACTGGGTTCAGGGACTACTAGGAGTGTCCCAAGCAGGAGCAAGAAACTCAGATAAATTTCAAGAGGGCAGCTAATTGTCTATTAACAGGCTCTGGCTTGAAAATCATAGACATCTCAGACCTGCTTTTCATTTATATTAAGGCCACTTCATCCCACTCTGGTAGTATAATGGAGCCTTAAAGTTGCTTTAACATAAATGAGAATCAGGCTCATGATGGTTTGTTGTCCTCGTTGTTTTATTCTGAAGGTCTTCAAATTAAAGGTCGTGAATGGTCAATTTTGAGTCAAGATGTCTCAAATCTGTGAAGTGGGTGTAACATGAGAACCTCATGTTTAGAGCTAATCAGGCTACCTTTAATCTAGACAGGTTATTTTTGTCCTAATCCTTTGGGAGGTTGAGTACCTCTTGGAAGCTGCATGGTGTCCTGTTTCCTGGTCCCATATGAGGGCTCTACATGTTGAGGATTATTTTTATGACTAGATTACAGAACAAAATGATTTAGAAAACAGGAAATTTAATTTTAAAATACTGTATTTTCTCTGACCTGAGTCAAGGTAATGCTGAGTACATTCACTGAAGCTAAGTGGTGCTCTCATATAGAATTCTGCATTAACAATGTCTGTCAATTCACTGACTTACCAGACCCTGTCCCTACAGCATCTGAGCACTTCACAAACATTAATGGGCTAGAGCCTTGCTGATATTAAGGCCACTTTATGGATCTCTGGCACTCTGAATGGACTTGAAGTGGGTACAAATTAAAGTGACACCCACTTTAAGGCCCTTGGTGCTGCTAGAGCAATATGAAGTAGCTTCAGTGTAAATGAGAATAGGGATCTAATAAATGTATTCTCATTACCTGTCTGTGAGAGGAAATGTTCTCCCTATTTTACAGTTGGGGAAAACTGATGCAATAAGGCCTCAGTTCAGGAGAGCATGTAAGTACATGCTTACAGTTAAGCATGTGCCTAAGATCTTTCTGCACTGAGGCCCTGGAGACCTGCACAACACTGGTAGTCTGTTGCATAGCTGGATGTTGAATCTCCATCTCCTGAAGCCCAATCCTGTGCCTTAATCACAAAACCATCCTCCGTACCTCCATTTTGAAAGTTGTTGTCCCAATGTTTGTAATCATTCAAGATAATCTAAACACTCTTGACCCATCTAGAGTCAAAGATAAGATAACTAGTGGTGACCGACAAAGCAATGTTCATGTATTTATACTTCAGTGGCATAAAACAATATGTCTGCATTGTCTTTGGCATCTAAATGTAACCTTGGGTCATTGTTTTGGAAATGGTAGGAAAAAATGCAGTAGGATGGTAAAGGCAAGATTTGTTAAACTGTTTTATTCTATATCAGATAACTGACATCTCAACAAATTTGACTAGTTTGAAGTTCCAAGCTATGACCTTGAGATTCAGGAAAACATTGACCTACTGTGGCAACTGCATGCATCTTTTACTGTCTCTTACTTTAGAAAGGGAATAAATCAGAGGCTGTGTGGAAGATGAAAAGGGTCATGTGTAAAAGGTCAGTCACACTAACCTTCAGCTTGACCTCATTTTTCATTCTGGATGTATTTGCAATGGAAAATTATATAAATTGTTCTACAGTAAAAGATATAAGTAGATTTATAACAAGTCACATTAAATCTTTGAGGAGCATTACAGTAAGGCCACAACGTAATATAATTATGATCACTAATGTGTGTGATATTTTTATTAATCTATATACGTACACATACCGTATTTGAATAACGTTTTGTTCAGTGTATGCTACTGAATACCTAACAGTGAATAATTGATTTATACATATGTTTCAACTTAAACATTATCAATAGTAACTGTTCTCAGGGCTTATTATACTTTTGGACACATCTCATTACTTAATTATGGTGTTTTGCTTTACAAAAAATATATCATAGCAATTGAGTTTCGCCATTATTTATGGGTAGGCTTGGAAGGATTAGATTTTTATCAATAGATGTCAGTTAACATGGATTTCACCATAAACACACAAACTGGTGAAAAAATAATTCCATTGATGATGATCAAAATTTACACATGGCAAAGTAAGAAAATTGCTGCTTGTGAACTTTAATTAGAGTTCCATGTGAACATGTACAGAACATGTTGTAATGAATGCTGCATTAAGCACATAGTTACAGCTCTGATAAAACAGCTGGTTCCAGCACTAACTCAGCTGAAGCTGCAGATAAATAGGCAACATTCAATAAAGCTTTAATTTTTTGGATCTGAACATCTGCTGTCATGAAATAATTTTCTGACATGCCTCATAAAGTTTCCCTCAACTGTGAAAATTTAAATGATAGAAATCGAAAGAAAAGCTTAAAAATAAACATTGATATTATCTGTTGAAACGTTAAACAATATAAAAATTGAATTCTGCCAATCCTATTTATGGGTATTTTCTGTTCCTTTAAATATTAAGCTGTCATAATTGAAAAGTTACTGTAACTGGGTTGTCTATGTAAATTACTCATGTAATGCCATAGGGTGTGTCTCACAGCGGGAACTCCTCCCTCTTCTGTGACTACTGTACTTTGCAAATACTTTATAGGTTTTTATATGGCACTCATCACATAGTACGTGAGTGCTTTCCAGTAGATTAGGCAACATGACTACCACCTGTCACACGTTTGTTCTCCCATTGTCTCCCCTGGGGCAGAAACCCATAGAATCATGTTTCCTTATGGGTATTTTTATATCCTATAAATATTATAAAAATCCAAAACAAATATATATGTGCATATGTTAAGTATCAGAGGGGTAGCCATGTTAGTCTGGATCTGTAAAAGCAGCAAAGAATCCCGTGGCACATTATAGACTAACATATGTTTTGGAGCATGAGCTTTCGTGAGTGAATACCCACTTCGTTGGATGCATGTAGTGGAAATTTCCAGAGGCAGATATATATAAGCAAGCAAGCTAGAGATAACAAGGTTAGTTCAATCAGGGAGGATGAGGCCCTGTTCTAGCAGTTGAGGTGTGAAAACCAAGGGAGGAGTTGGCAAGCCATTCACGTTCTTTTGTTGTCATCCTGGCTATGGTGTCATTTTCGCATGAAGGAGCTCAGCGTTTTCTCTTGAGTCGGTCCTGAAGTTTTTTTGCTGCGGATGGCCACCTTAAGATTCTGCTAGTGTGGACAGGGAGGTTGGAGGTTCTCTAACAGGTTTTTGTATTTGCCTTCCTTATTGATTTGGGTCTTATCCTTTTCCTAGGATGTCCAGTCTGGTGATGTACAGCGGGGGCATTGCTGGCATATGATGGATATTACTTGGCGTGCCGTAATGCACCGTGATGGTGTGGCTGATCTGGTCAGGTCCTGTGATGTGTCGCTGGTGTAGATTGTGGCAGAGTTGACTCGAGGTTTGTTGCATGGATTGGTTCTCGCTGGCGTTCTATGGTGGATTGTGGCGTTACTGTACGTGGATATGCTTCAGGTTGGCAGGTTGTCTTGGGTGAGGACGGCCTGCCACCTAGGTGTGTGGTTGGATCATTGTCCGGTGGGTGTAGATCTGCTTGCGTTGAGGGTTTTAGTGGGGATCGTGTGGTGGCGCGTGCGAGGTCTGTTTGTTTTTTCTTGGTCTTGAGTATGGGCTTTGGGTACAGTCTGGCCTGTTATTGTGTGTTTTATTCTCTTGGGTATTGTGCTTTGGATGCTTGGTGGAGATTTTGTAGGTGTTGATCTCTGTCTGCAGGGTTAGAGCGAGTGTGGTTGTACCTCCGTGCTTGGCTGTAGCACTGGTCTGTGGTGTGCCTGGGATGGAGTGGGCGTGAAGTAGGCTAGCGGTTTGTAGGTTTTTGGTATTGGGTATGTTAATGTGACTCATTATTTGCCCATGGTGTCTAGAAGTGGACTCCATGTAGGTTGTTCAGGCTGAGTGTTGATGGTGGGGGTGGAGCTGTTGCATCGTGCTGACGCTTTTTCGGTCTCCTTTCCAGTGGGTCACGATGTGAATTCCTCATGTAGCTTAGGTGAGAGTTGCGGGGTGAGTGGACGAGAGCTAGGTAAGTCGTCTGTTCAGTGGCATCATATTGGGCATTGGGGACATTGCGGGGTGCCCATCAGTGTGCCACTGATCTGGAGATTTTTATGTACTCAATTTGACTGTTTTTTTGTGAGGTAAGGCCAGACTCGCAACCGTTTGTGCGTCTGGTCCTCGGGATATGTTTCCTTGACAGCTTGTCTTCATCTGTGTGTGGGATTTGTGTTAAGAGCCTCTATATATGTCAAGGCACGATAGGGTGCCTCCGAGAAGTTACTCACTACCATGATAGTTTCTCAGGAATCAGTGGTGTCACGGAGATAGCTTGGAAGTGTGGTGGCATAGGTCTGAGTAGAGAGTCCATATCCAGACCGTCCTTCAGTGAGAATGGCATGCCGAGATGATGGGGTCTCCAGGCATTTCCGGTTGTGGATCTTGGGTTGTGCTAGATAACCTGGGTCGGGTCTTCGGAGGTATGTTGATTTTGTTCCGGTGTTAGTGTGGGAGTGTCTGAGTAGAGGAGCCGTTTCTTGGTGTATTACTCGTGGGATCTGAGGGAAGTTGCTGAATTTTGTATTGGAAGTTGTCTGGCGGTATCCTTTTGGTAGTCAGACCTATTCGTGATGACAACGACCTCCTTTATCAGCTCTTTGTGAAATGTCAGGTGGTTTCTAGGCTCGTGGAGTGGCATTGCGTTCTGAACGACTTAGGTTTATGAGGCAAGCAATGTTGTTTTTCCATTTTTGCCTGTGCACGTCGGTGTGGAGCATTCATGTATAGATCCGACTGTCATTTAGACCTCAGGTGGGTCCATAGTGTCGGCTTCTTCTCTTCTGTGCTGTTGGTGGAGGTACCTAAGTATCAGTGTGCTGTTCAGTGTGTCTCTGAAGTTTGGTCAGAGACGCGAGTAGGCTTCAGATCGCCACGAACTGTATCATGTTGGTGGGGGTGGTGCGGCAGAAAGAGAGTCCCCGGGATAGAACAAACTTTTCTGCTGTCTGAGTTGTGTTGTTGGATAGATTGACGACATTGCGTGGGTGGGCGTAGGGCGGTTACACGGTTGGGCCCTTGGTGC